>NW_019394516.1:0-85337 GCF_000612105.2 Orussus abietinus
GCCGCATGGTATTACCATCGCGAATACGTGAGCCGCCAACGGCAACTGGTAGATGGCACAGCCATCGCGATTGCGCGGGCCCCTACCAGAAATTCATTGCGCCGCCCTTGGGGGCAAAAAACGGTGAAAGCTAACGTACGAAATCAGAGGGCAGCACACGGTGCGATCGCGCGACCCTGCCCGTGAGCAATCTCCCAACTCATCTCTGTCTAAGATTACCAACAGCCTGCAGTGATTATTAGTAGGTAAGATTACCGCTTACAGAACATATCGATCCGTGGCGCCATCTCGAACCGTACTTTGGAAACAGGTTGCTACATGGCTAACCACCGATGCAGCAGATCACTGTTTCTCTTATCCACTTTCCTTGTTACCTATGCCTGTCCGAAATTATAATAACTGTTCAGCAGCTACTCAGATAAAGGAAATCATGTAAAGAAATATGGTATACAATTGCCTTTTCGAAGAAAAGCACAAAAATATTTTGTAATCGCAATCGAGACTGCCAGACATCAAGACGTATAGAATATGAAAAAAAAATCATTATTTACACACATTCGAAGTAGTCACAAAAAATACACCCATTAAAAAACAAAACGGTAAATTACATCTCATCCAATCGGGAAGAATAATTCATAAGTAAAATATAGGTAACAAGACATTTCGAGAGAATTTAACATTACGTTTTCAACATACCATGACATTATTCGTTAATATAAAATGATTTCATCGCCACAAAATGAAAGAGCCAACAGGCTAGAGGCACGTTTATTTTCTCCCTGAGGTTGACCTAACCAATTAAGATAAACAACGAAATGACCAACCAAAATGGAGCTCGAAGCGCAATTTCTTCGCACAAAGCCTCCAAAATGGAGCCACTCCACGAGATAAAGGTCACAGGGAGAGACTTTCGGTGGAACACGAATTTGGAGTTCCTCTCCGAGAGCGATTTTCCGGGCACGGTACGCTGGAAGCGGAAGAGAATTCCGAGGGAATTTCGAGGGAATTCAAGAGTCGGGCCATAGGTGCGGAGTCAGCAATGTCGGACGGTAATTCACAGGAACAGCGGCCGGGACAGCAGCCGAGAACGCGGGGTGCGGGGTTGCCGAGAAAATTGGAATTGCCGTGACACCGCGTTACTTTTATTGCCGTTTGCCGCGCCACCGCCGAAGCAATTGAGAGAGCCGCCAGCGAGATTGGGCATTTCTGCAAACGGTAACTTAACGGCCCCGTGGACTTGCGCATACAGTCGGTCTACCCTTTAGACGAGTATATCATGCTTATGCACGATCTGAAAGAGAAATACGCCACGGGAAATGGCCTGGAAATTTGTCCAAGCTGAAACACTGTAACGATGGAATAGATTTACTTCTGTAACGAATGGTAATCCTGCGTCACGCAAATATCCCAATACGTATTGCCATTGAAACTTATAATATACATTTATTTTCGCCTCTTTTTCTTTAAATATGTATCTAAAAATGCAAAAGACATGAATAATGCATTCATGTAAGAATATATCGTCTTGTATGTTTGCCGGTTGAAAGTGAAGCGATTTAAGCACAGGATTTTTTTACTTCCTTCATTTCTTTTACTTTCTATTGTTATCCGAAGCTTCTCCACTTTTGTTTTCTAAATAGATACGCAAGGTGCCAGAATTTGTTTCGAAAATAAGGATAGATAGATCCTTTGTTATGCAAATGTGAGACGCAATGCTGAGAAAGAAGGACGTGAGGAATTGCAAGGGGAATGAAATCATGTGAAGAATAGTAGGAATGATTTTTTACCCACACCATCTCGTTCCCATTCTCGTATTCGCTGCGATTCCCGCACGAGGATTGCATCCTCTCCCAGTGCATAATGCAGACTTCCTTGGAGCAAAATGGCGGCATGCAACTCGGACGTGACTACGAGAGCAATCCTTTTCTGTAGACTAGGATTTTTACACCGGCCGTATTTTCCCAAAGAAATGGTACTCCTGCATTCTGCAACCATGACATGGATATTGTATTACCATTGCGTAAACATTATATAAAAAAAAAGAAAACCTTAATACTTACCATTCTTCCCTTCAAAAAAATAGGGGTGTATAATGATTTTATGAAGGTGATTATATACACCTACAGGAGGTCGATCATCCGAACAATTCACTCGAACGTCCATTAATGGAAACATCAATTATGCTAAAATTAATTATCCACAGAATCAATAATCATACATATTCCCTCTCCATCATTTAAAATAATTAACATTCTACTGCATAACAAATTCGGCAGCACTTGACACGATGGAACTTCCGTCGAGAAAATCTATGTTTTACTTTCGTATCTAATTATGTCAGTACTTTTAATAAGAGTCCTGAGAAAATTATGAAAATTAACTTTGTTACCAGTGCTGTCGAAATGTTTCCCCCGAAAGTCTTTTTCTTCTTAGGATTATTACGTTTTTTTTAGTTTACATTAAATGGGAAATTTCCATAAATATCAACCAGCCCGACATCAAAAGTATGCGGCTACATTTTGCGGGGAATTTTTAATAGCGTAGCATTCATTCGCCTGCAAAACCGCCGTCGACGCGTTCTCGGGAAAAATGGCATTAGTTCCCAGGACGACGTTGCATTAGTTTCCGCGGATGAAGCATCGTCCCCCCGTACTCCGTAAATGCTCCCCGGAGTGTCGCGAAGTTTAAGAATCGCTTTCATTCTTGTCGAAATACCATGCCCTGTAAATTGATCAAAGCATACTGACGATCCTGATAATATTTAAGTATAAAGATATACATCCAAATTATCGGAAACCTCTTCCTTAGAAAAAGCAAATGGAGGAAATTTTTCGTAAAAAAAATATATACACATTATACATATACATATACGGGTACAAATACGCGTAAAAACAGAAAAATATCCTGGGAGGCTGACGTGCGAAATTCGGGGAAAAAGCGTTTACAAAGTGCGTCGTATATTACTTCACTAAGGGCAATAAATATGTAATGATATAATAGCGATAGAATGTACTTTCTGTCGACGAGAGAGAAAACCGCAACTAGACAAAGCCGTAAATCCGTAGATAGAGCTATTTTGACAAAGTCCTAGAATTTCTAGGAGGGTTGGAATAATCCCCAGGGAATTGAGGCGATCTGCATGAATGGCGAAAATCCTAGCCCGACGGAGATCGTTATAACGAATTCACCCGGATTCGAATTACGGCCAAGCCGGTGACTCTGTCCCGGGAATTTTAAGTTTGTGCAAATTAGGTTCTCTGTTTGAAGTCAAGATTGAACCGGGGCACCGGCGCCGTCGAGTTCCTTTTCTTTCCTCGCAGTCGACTTTATTCTCCGGCTGGGGAGTGAGACGTGGAATATTCATTTTTCCCACGAATATGAGACTCGCGGACCGCATTTATGGCGCATCAAGTATTCCTTGTGAAGTGCCTCCATTCTAGGGCCGTCTCTCCGACCGCTGGAGAAATTCCAATCCTGAGCCTTCAATTTCTTCTCTATTCGTCAGACTCACTTGTGCTCGACTCGATAAATCTCAATTATACTTTCCGCACCCTGTTTCAAGAAATAATAATTAATCGCTAATACCACAATACGATGATACGACGTGCAGCATTGCTTCTTAATTCCCTAGGAAAATTTAATACATTTAACGAATTCCGCTTACTTCTAACGTAAATAAAACCTCATAAAAACCGTACAATTATTCGTCAGACTCACTTGTGCTCCACTCGATAAATCGCAATTATACTTTCCGCACCTTGTTTCAAAAAATAATAATTATTCGCTCATTAACTTAATTAACTTTGAAATTTATTAACGAAATCCTCGCGACATAATTAAATATTTCAAACTTAGATTATCCGTCCTCGCTCCGTTAACGCGTCTTCGTCGTTCCCATTACCTTGATATTTTCCCGAAAGCAGCCGCGTTGAAAGAAAAGGAACAGAAAGGTGCATTCTTTCCCTCTTTCTCGCCGTTAGCCCGTCGACATATCGCCCTGCTCAGCTTTACGCAAAATCAGAAAGAGAGAAAGGGAACATCCCTCCATTTCTTCTTTCTCAATGAAGCTGCCTTCGCATTCGGATCGGTATGCGGAGTCCATATATCCTACGTCGTTCCGGTGACCACGTCCAGCCCGCGAGCGGTTCAGTTCGGTCGACGGAGCAGCACCGGTCGCTTAAGGTGATATGAAAGTCCGATATATGTACGTACCGAAAAGTCAAAAAATGTATAAAACTGTTCTCCATACTGGGTGCACCGAATTAACTGAAACCTTAACACGTGATTATGGAGGCTCTAAGAAAGAACGCTCTGCCCGTGAAATTTCATTTTTCGAAGAAAAAGAATACCTCTTTTTGGTTCTTGTCCGAGATAAATGCAACATTTTTTTCGGAAAAAGAAATTTCACGAGCAGCGCGTTATTTCTTAGGATCTCCATAATCACGTGTTAAAGCTTCAGATAATTCGACGCGCCCAGTTTGGAGAAAAGTTTTTATAAATATGTTGACTTTTTGGTACGTATATATCACACTTTTATATCACCTTAAGCGTCGCTGGTCTTTCCCCTGTGCCCTCCGCAGCGATTGGTCGGCCCGCATGACAGTCAACCAGACTCACGACGCCGAGGCGGAGAGGGGAGGGGGCGCGCTCGGCGCGAAAGCACAGCGGAGCGATCTAGGGGAAAGAAGCGATAATCCGGCGCGGACATGGAAATGAACTCGCATCCCGGCGGTCGGGGGTCGCGGATCGCGGAGCGGGAAAGGGGCATTCTCGCGATTGAAAGAGAGACAGCCGAAGGGGCGCGCAAGGGTGCAGGGCGGGGGTTCGTTTACCCCTGGCGCGTAACCACCTCGGGGGCCCTCCCCTCCGCGACCCGCGCGCCCCTGTGAAGAAGTTCACTTTCGGGAGGAAAAAGAGCGCGAAAAATCAATGCGCCCCGCCGATTGGCGGAGGCCCCGCGCCGCCGCTCGCCCATTGGCTCTCCTCTCCGCGGGGGCGGGGCTTAAAGATGAGCTCTCACCGTGTCATCGCTTATATTGATCCTACGCTCTCGCGGGCGCGCACTCGCGAGGGGGCGCGCCGGGGGAGCGGACGCAGGGAGGAAGAGCGCGCGCTTATCTCGCGCCAACCGATAGCGCCGTAGAAAAATATTATCCAGAGGCGTCCGATAGGGCGAATCCGCGACCGGGCCAAGGCGCGTGCGCGCGGGCCCCGCGGATCCCCGCAGACGATAAACATCCGTTGATCCGCTTCCTTCGGGACGCCGACGTGGGAATAACGTCGCCCTTTTGCGAAGACTTCTCTGGCCCTCTCTCTTTTCCCTTTTTCGGTGGCTTACTTGCGGGACTGCCGAAGATAAGTAATTCCAGGATACGACTAAAATGGTAACGGTCCCAACTTGCCCGAGAAACCATTTTTCTTGGCTTCGAAATAATAACTAAATGTTGACTCCTTGCATTTCCGACACTAACTGTCGTTATTTTCTTTCCCAAGGTTTGGAACTAGAACGTCAAGTGGAATCCTGGGTCGAAACATGTATACACGTGAAGAGAACTTTGGAAAGCCTATAAATGTGCGAAAATGTGTTTATAAGTGTCGAGGATGCGGAATTTAACTGAAAATTATGTTTAACGAAGATAATGTTTCAATGTGTGAAGTTGCTTATTTTTTTAAATAAAGTGTCTCTCACGCGCGTGTAGTTTCCTTGAACTTATCCGATATTTATTATGCAAATTCGAAAACAGCCCTCCGAGATGAGCTTAATGTACCTCGGCTCTGCCGTGCGATATTAGTCCATGAATTCCATTTCATGGGATCTAGCACTGGGATCGTCCCTCTTCTTGAAGGACCTACTTCCGGTTCTTCGTCTTAATTTTCATTTTCATCGCCTCGTTCCTCGGATCTCTTTTTTTCGAGCGCCAAGCACCGGCTCTTCTACTCCCTTGAGAGTCTCCCTCGGCTCGCCGTCTTTCGAGGCTTTCTTCGAGGACCTCCACTCTTCGTGCTCCACCTCGTTGACTTTTTTTCGCGTCTAAACATTTCCATTAAGCTCCTACTTTCCGTCCTTCTTGCGTCTTCTTTGTTTCCGGTATTTCTATCGGCAGTTTCTCGGCTCTCCCTAGTGAGCTCTCGTCTTCTCGTTTCTTACAGTGTTTGCAAAAGTGCGGAACATTTCAGCGAGCAAATCCAATTCCTTTAAGCGAGCACTTTCCTTGGGACTCTTTCCTTCCTTCGATATTTAATGTGGTTAATTATTAATTTTAGGAACTTGAGTATTATCTTGAGAAATCTGTCGTAAGAAGTTCAAAAGTACCTCTACTGACCGTAGTCCTATATTAATGCTGGGTCCTCCTATCACATTATTTAACAGGCCGAAAAAGTTTAAACTAAATTTTGTCAATTGTTTAATTGATAATTAATGTACATTTTGTATGAAACGCAAATCGATGTAACATTATATTACATTACGGACAAAATACGGATAACGTAGTGACGTAATGTCGACGTTTAGCAAACCATTTATATTTAAATTATTATAAATCATTATTTATTATATATTCTGTAATAATGTTTTTGAGTTTAATCACTTGTGCTCAGTGAACGTTTAATTCTGATTTGAATGGAACGCTTTTCCCGCTGCAGATACCGTTAGCCGGCCGCAGGTTGCCGTTACTTCGCAACTCCGCCGCTAGGGGCGCATAGCTCCCGCAAGCGAGGTACCCGGGAAGAATAGATATAACGACTGGCCGAAGCATCAAGCATTACTCTGGTTTCCCTTCAATACACGTATAAATCTTTCGCCTTTTACTAAAGATTTCCGTGGAGGGGAACAATTGATGAGTCTATAACCAAATTTTTTGAGTGCCCAGCTTTATGCTGGGTCATTACTGAACCAAGCAAAGTTTCTTCCCGTTTAACAGGCAGAAGTAATTCGGGAAAATAAAAACAAGCCGGAACGGGCTTGTTCAGCCAAAATAGAAGATTTCGCTTTCAAAACGTATATGTTTAGGAAGACCACCATATACCCCCAAATCCTAAAATCTAATATAATTAATACTAGATATTTTAAACGGCTGACTTTTGTATACGCACGAACTAGCGTCACCGACGATCGTTGAAATAAAGATGAAGCGAAGATTTGTATGTATCTCTCCCGATATGCAAATACATATTTCAATACAAATAACTAACGGTAAACAATTCAGTTGAATAAACACGAAGAACTTATGCACACTATTGACATTCACGTTTTCTTACAACGTCCCCAGTACATAGTAACGATAACGCACTGCAGTTCTGAACGTAACATAAACCCAAGCACGTAATAGCACATTTTGCGATTACATATTTACGTGTTCAATAGCGTTTCTTCAGCCAGATAGGCATACCCTGAAGAAGCTACTATGATCTAGGGCAACTTCTTCCGGTTTTTCTCCGGCCATGTTCTCCCTCGTGGGAAGCTCATTTTTTTTTCTCCGCGTTAAGGGTCGCGCTTGCTCCGAGTTCCGGCGTTTAAATGCCGCCTCCCTGGCCTCGTATTTTGCTCCACATTTAGGTGGCTCTAGGGTAAAGGGTAGCGCGAGTAACTCGCGGCGGTTTTGATGGATTAATTCGCGGCCCGAATGGAAAGCGCGGGACGTACCGGAAAATGACTCATTTCTTTTGTTCCGAGCCAAAAGAACAGAGCTAGTGATTGGTCTCTATCGGCCCGCCGATCGCTTATTGGCCCCGACCTCGCCCGAGGAAGAGACTAAAGTATTCCCTCCTGTTTTTCGACGCTGATCACTGATCTTCCCCGAGGAAAGGAAAACGACAGCGAGCGAAGGAAATGATCGACCGATTAATTATTGCTCCCGACGGGCCGGTGCGTTTCCCGTCTAATGCACTTTGACACGGCAAGAAGGTTATTGCAAGTTACATTTTTCTCGATTACTGTCCGCCCTCGGAACGAGTGCATTTGTAAACTCGCTGCAGCTGCTGCACGATACCCCGTGTTGCCGCGGTATTTGTTTTCCCTCTTTTGTTTTACGGCCAGATGAAAAATTACGCTCCATTACTTTTCGCTGCGCCTAGATTAGCCATAAAAGGATGTGAACAAATTTGCTACACGCTATGACAAACATTAACAGTTGGGGGTATTTATTGGGGATACAGTTTTCGATCACACGGATTGTTGTGCAATTGACGTGCTTATCCCGTGATAGTGGTTACGATAATTCTAAAATGCCAAATTTTCGGTAAATATCTATTAAAATTTCCCACCTTATCTGGGACGTATCATTTAATTTAACTCTAATCTAATCTCGAATCCCGCTGTTGCATGTCTTAATTAAATTCTTTTTTCCTTTTCGAACTCCACAAACTATTATTATTTATGGACTCGACATTATATTCCAACAACCCGCAGTATGTCAATAAAAATGTAGTATTAAGACAATTTTACAACACGAGATGGAAAACGATAAAGAAGCAGCAACGAACTCATTTGTGTTTAGAAGAACCGTGCAAAGCGATTTTTCGTTTCAAATCGTTAAAACAAATATTCTAGGTAATAACTTACTACTTATATGAAAAATGGTATTGTAAAAGGTATAATTATTCATATTGTAATGAATGCGCCGAAGATAGTGGAGTGCGGTTTTTATTTTTATTTTTATACCGTTATCGTAAATATTCTAGTGTCTTTTTATTCACTTGAAAAGAGGGTATTGCATGGATATAAGGATTCATAAGGCAATCAATGGGTCGGAGGCATTTTCATGGCGTTTCAATGTATCTATTCCGACGATCCAGCTGGTGGATAAAGAGGATCACTGCGGTACCGACCTGGCTCGCATCAGGGGTTGCTCTCTGCGGGATAAGATTTATTTATTGACAGAGGGTAAGAGAGGAATCGGGGTGGATCGAAAAGGGGAGCATTGTTCGAGTATTCTGTTTACGGTGATTAATTGCACGGGCCTCGATATGTGTCCATGAGCGATAGTCGTTCCCCGTTACATCCACCACAGGGTGATGTACACCCTTCGATCTGTTCCCGTTCTCCGTTGACCTCTTTGAACGAAAAACTGAAAGAAAAAAAGGTGAATACTTGTGCCTCATTTGTTCAATCTCCACCCAACTGTACTTTTCCAAGTAAATGATTTTACAAACCTTTCCCTGTATCAACGACTCGAGCGTTAATATTTATAATCAGTCGAAGCGTTGTGCACTATATCTGACTGTCGCCGATTTTTATAATATTGTTTAACTCTGCACTGTTAAACCGTTAAAAACCAACCTGTCGTTTTTAGTCAAACGAAAAATGCATGCCTTACGTCGCAGCGTATATAACTACTTTTGTAATATCATGAATTATTGCGTTACAAGAATATTATTGGATAAACCTTTCTTTGCCATGTCTCCGTGAAATGAAATAATAGAAAAATAAACCTGAAAAATTGGCAGAAGAATTTAAACAGTGTCAGGTTGATTCCCATTATTTCTGTATCAAACGCCCGGATGATCGATGCGCTCGCGAACAATATGCAACTTAATTCACACCAGTAATGTAGAAGGGTTCTCAAACGGATTTCACAGTTCATTTGACTTTGTTGGCTTTAAACTTTACGGCCCGACAAGTTGGGGTCACAAGCCCATTTTGCTCGCTAGAAACCCCTAGACGTTTGCGTCTAAAATCCCGCTGGAAAATATTTATACCGATATAAAATGCAACGTTAAATTCACGTCGTCCACTAAAACATTTCCACTATATGCAACATTGACTTCAACCAAAAGTATCTCCTTTGTTCTCGCTTTTTAATTATTCTTAAAACGTATTATCAACTGCTGTGTCTTTCTACACGTGAAAGTATCGTTAATAGTTCTCCATAAATTAATACATTTTCAAACGGTAAATATCATTCTAAGAACAAGAATGAACTGCATGAAAATTGTTGAGATTAATTCATGCAGAATTATTGGGGAAATTATGAAGTATCTTTTTTATATACGCTCTCTAGGCGAGGATTAAGTGTAAAGGCCGAACTCGTACAACGCCCTGAAGGTAATTGCAGCTCATCAATGGCCTGTCGAGGAGGAAGAAAAAACACTCCCTGTTGTCATACAAATAGCGAGGAGCGTACCCCCCGCACGGCATGGATGGCGACAGGTAGCGTAATATAGTAGGGACCACCTAGTGACTTCATGACTTTGCCATATGCCACCGTGACTAAGGCACACATGCTTCAAATCAATGTGTACGGTGTCTAAGTGAGGCTCCGCAGGCTCTTTCATGGAAACACTTTATTCCCCGAATGAGTACTCCGGAGAGGTCTTACTATAAAAGCCTCCAGAGTGATGTACCTTTCTCCGGCTGGGAAATGTTTTCCTCCCTTGTAAAAAATTCACCTCGCGAGCCGTATATGAAAACCTTTAAAAACCATCCATCAATTACACATTTAGTAACGACCTTCGGTATTCGGTGTCATTTTAATTTGAAAATATGCACGTGTCACTTTTAATCTGCTCGTTTGATGGCTATCTTAAAGTCATACTGAGTCTCTTTTGTAGAATCAGATTCTACGGGAATTAAATCTCAGGTAAGACAGTAGTAGGATATTTTATAAAGTTAAAATTATATACGCTCTACCAGAAATATATAAATAAGACAAGGCTTACCTAGACATAATCTAAGAGTCAGGAACGTATTATCTATGGATGGTTTGGTGATAAAAATAATCTTGAATTGTACCGTGTTATCAGCCACTGTAACAGTTGGCCATTGTTTGTATATGCCTCGGCTGAATTCTATATTTCATTTTCTATATTTTATTTACAATGACTAGGGTATTACGATTAATATGTTGAAATACATTTTACATGTAACAATGTATGTCAGATTTGACTGAACAACGAAATAATGATAACATGAGTCAACTGGGGGTATAGCTCAGTGGTAGAGCATTCGACTGCAGATCGAGAGGTCCCCGGTTCAAACCCGGGTGCCCCCTCAAGGATATTTTTTGCTAAAAATTAATACATCGATATAACATGAAAAACGAATAAACGCATTTATCATTTATTTTAAACATCAATTAACACGTCTTCGATCCTTAACCACATTAAGTATACAGCACTACTGATATTAAATGAAATTTTATGCAATAAAAAATCCTTGGTAATTTCATCATACGAAAAAAACAAAATATTTCGAAAAAAAATTTAGATTGCATTATGATGGCCTCTCCCACTTAGATTTTCTCGCATTTTTCCAGCTTCTCTCTCGCAAGGAACAAAGAAAGACTAATCAGATTTCTGCTCGAGTTCGTGCCGCTCTTAAAATATTTTTCAAACTTTACATGACATATAGGACGGTGTGAAAAATTATTCGGACCGGTATTAAGATATTTTCGACAAAAGTAGTCACGAAATACGACTTCGTAGACTTCGAAGTTCTCTCTCGCAGCAGGTTGGAACGTCTCCAGGGAAATAGCTAATAAAGTTTAGCCGTACCGAACGGTTCGGTAACTTTAAAAGGAGTCCCACGTCATTGACCGATTTTGGAGACTGAAAGAACGCTCGTTTTTGCCGAACTATTCGGACCTTTTGATTTGTTCATGCTGAGGTACCTTCAGACGGAGAACATTTCGTCATCGTTTATTCTCGTCGGTCTTCCACCAGTCTGTAGAAGAAATAGAACTTCCGTCAGGGCTGCGCAAAAATGTGAATCATGTTAACAGGTTTTATTTGGACCACCCGATAGCATGCAGCTTTGTGAATAAATGCAAGATAAAAAAGAGATCAGCTTAGGAATTCCCGTTTTCTCCGACATTCGTTCGGACCATGCTTATCGACGGTCATTTATATCTTCGACGATCGTTCACAATCTCGCATAGAAAATTACGACAATCCGCGGATCAAGGGCCGATCCATAAGCTGCCAACCACAAGTGATAGATCGGCCAACAGCGATGGCCACCTGGTCTGCGGTGGCAAACGTTAAGTCCTACTAAATATTCGAATAAGTCCAATAAATCCGAGGAATAACCACGTGGCAGTGGATTGAGCCGATTGGACGATCGCCAAATCAAATGCAGATTCTTGGCATCCCCCACATAAAGCGTAAGTGTCCCCTCGTTGCCTCTTCCCTAAATTCCTGCCCATCGTATACGCAGAGAAAAGCCCATACAGCGTTTTAGAAATTCTTAACAGAATGGCGATAAAATAATTTCAATTTGTTCCTTGTATTTCGCACACAGGAGAGTGAACGGCAGACTGCAAATAAAAAGAGTTAATAACATATAAGACGATTAAAATGCAGTCGACCATTTTATCAATTAACGGGTGAACGAAAAGCCATATTTTCTTGAAAAAATCGAGGCATTTAATTCAATAACTAATTTATTCACTTGCAAATTTAGCTGGGGTTTATGTTCGTACCATTCCCATAATAGAAGTCCTTTCGATTCTCATGTCAGTCTTCGATAATTGTATATTGATCGAAATATGAGAGCTCGACGTCACTTTGGTTCTGGTCTGGGCTGAGTTAAAAAATTTTGTTAAAAAATCCAAATTTTGAATGTGTCAGGACAATTCTTAGATGATCAGGAGTGATGTGTCAAAGTTTCGGACAGTTTGGTCTAATACCCTTAAAAAAAAGTGTTGTATTCGAATCGACTGATTTGAAGGGTGTTTCACTTCACCTTAAGCCTAATTTGTCCCTCCTAGCTGCCTTCGAGGATTAAACTTTGTGCCCAAGGTTCGGCGTTGCCTTAAGTACCGAGCAGCCGATGCACCGCGGGGATTCGGCCCTGAATAAAGTGGAGTGCGCCAGATGGGTCGTCGCTAATCCGCCATTATCGTTCGCTATGATCAGCCTCGACTCGAAACGATCGGTGACCGGACTCGGCCGACACTTTGGATCACGATAGGGATAACCGGGTGATCGATAGCACTTTCCCTGGACTTCCAAAATCTCCCACTTCCCTCTGCCACCTAGGAATTAACGACCCTCAGCCAACTATACTATATAAAAAATATATAACTTAATCGCTACATATTTGGTACATTACACTAGAATCGAAAAATCTACGACCGTTTTGATATCTGAAAACCTAAGAATCAAATTTCAGGTAAAAACTTTAGAAACCGACCTCAATGTTGAAAGAGATCAAATCACTGATATGTATAAATCACGAAATAGTATAAGATAACATAATGCTTATAGTTGGTTCCACATAAAATGACTTCAAAATCGGGACCCAGGATCTTGAACTTTTATGAATCCAACAATGTCAACACTACCTGCGGAAAATGATGGAACTTCGATCCTACGAGACCAAAACATTTCCTGTCGATATAAATAACCTAAAATACAACCTAAAATTAACCTAAAATATAACCTAAAATTTTGCAATTTTTGCAAGTAAGGTACACAACGAGTAACGATAATTCCCGCATATTTTACAAAATGTGACGTTTTTAATGTGGTAAAGACTAGCAGACACTCTACCAGACGATAATTTTTAATCGCAAAGTTTCGCCGAAGAGGCTTTCGGCACTAGATCAACGAAAATCCGAGACCCTGGACCTATAAAGTAAGGTTAATGTCGATATACGGCGTGGTATCTCCTTAAAATATTTCATGGTGTAAATTAAACGTGTGTACCAGAACCGTTATTTTCTAAATACTTAGTGTTACAAAGGTTGTCTATATATATATATATATACATATATAATATCAAAACGTCGAAATATTTATAAAACTTTTCTCCAAACTGGATACACCGAATCCTTTGAAACTTCAGCACGTAATTATACAGGTCCTAAGAAAGAACGCAATGGACATGAAATTTCATTTTCCAAAAAAGAAATGTGCTCTCGGTTCCAGTCTGGAATAAATAAAATGATTTGGGAGAAAAATGAAATTTCATGAGCGTCACGTTCTTCCTTAGCGTCTCCATAATCACGCACGGAAGTTACGAAGGTGCGCACGGTTTGGAGAAAAGTTTTATAAATATTTCGACGTTTTGATGTATATAGACTGACCCTTTCGTGACACCTTAAGAGCGAGGTGGAATAATCTACCGACATTTCGATATCCGAAGTCGCGCAGGATTGAGATTCGGGGGAAAATCTTGGAAATTCGCCTCCTTTGATTCGACGTCGAGGGAGGCTCGCCTCGGCGGAAGAGAATGGGATTCTTTGCGCTTCGCCATTCAACCGAGGGTATTACGGAGCGACGGTGGCGCCGCGCCTAGGCTTGACGGTTCAATGTGTAATCCATGCATTGTGGTGTCTCTCATCAACCGGAGAGCTGCGCCCCTTCCAATACCGATGGAGAGACGCAATAAGGAGAAATCTTTATAAAACCCGTCGTCGGAGAGAGAGCCCACCAAATGGTGAGCGTCGGACCGAGAGAGGCGAGGGAGAGAGAAAAGGAACTATTGCATTTTTAAAGCATTCGCCAAGGAGGAGCGTTCCGACTTTAAGGACGCAACAACTGGACAACCAAGATGGCGGCCGGTGGAAACGGAAATCCCGTACAGGCATGTTTAATACATTTTTACATCCGGACGAGTCCGTAAGTAATTAATAGTTGTTTTTCCATTTGTTCAACCCGCTTCCTCGGAAATGTTCTTTCTCTGCGCTTTTATTGAAATACGAAACGGTGAGGTTATGTTAGACTCCGAAAATGGCGAGAATTGAACAAATGAATTTCTACAATGATCGGCTTTTGATAACGATATTCATGTAATTTTTAGAACAAGGCATTGTGAAACAAAGACGTAACGTATATGGTCGCTCTTTGTCTTTCTTGCAATCACTTGTGAACGTTGTCTATTAAGTTTGATAGGACTTTACCAAATTACCCAGCGATGACAGCTTTGTAATAGAAAAATGGTATCTAAAACTGTTCGCCTTCCACTACCGAAATTTAGCGGTGTTTACAGACCTGTGTGTACGACCGTGAGCTGGACTAAACATGAAGGTAAACACGTTACTGACTTAGGGATTACGCAACGTCGTCTTCAGGTGCTCGTTGGAACGAAATCTTGCGGTAAAGGGTTACGCTCTGATGTACTCTGGTAAAAGATATAACCGACGTTTTGATATAAATAAATGATATTACCTCTTATACGATTATCCTACAGAAGCAGGATCACGGTGTTAAACATTTTTGTTTCTTTGACGGAGGAATTTAGATCGCCAAGTTTTCGCGAATATTCAGATTTTGATCTATTATTGAGCAGTGCGAACGAAGAATTGTAAAATGTGAAAAGCATCTTTACAAAATGACTACAGTCGCAGTTTCGGTATTGAAGAAGAGGGGACCAGGACCGGGGGATAACTTGGGGTATCATCCCGGAGGAGTTGCTCCGTTTTGTCGTGGCAGGGTGTCGTCGCGCGAGGGCCTAGCCCCTAAGCCCCTAAGCAGGGGCTAAACCTGTAAATTATTCATAAACAGTCAAGCGGTTGTAAAATATAGTGGTAGTCGCCATTGTGCACGACCGCCTCCTCGCCTAATTCGATTTCGCGTCGATTGAATCCATAATCCTGAGACCCTCGCGTCCAGGATTGAATTAAGGGCGGCTCGCCTCTGCGGCGCCATTTTTCTTTTTATCTCCAACCACCTCCGAATTTTCACGGGAGTTCAAAGACCATTTTTACGAAACACTACAATCGGAAATATGGTACTTGCACGTAAATCGTATCTCATACGAGGATCCTGATAGCATGTAAAATAATTTAAATCCCCCGTGGAAAAATCAAAAAATTTAACGACGAAAAATTTAGTGAAATTACATCCCTGAAAGGAGAGAAAGAATGAAGTTTTACCTCGGACCGTAAAAAGATTTAGTTTGCGAATCTTGTGTGCCGTTGAAAGACAAACAAGGAAATACAGCTCTCCAAAAAAATGATCGTCAGCAAGCAGTCCATTTAATTTCCCTCCCTCTTCCCGCTCGGCACGCAAGATTCGTCTCCTCGTTTCGGGCAGGAAATTTCATTTCTAAACTGACCGAAAATTCTGCTAACCAAGCTTTCGAGAGATATAAGAGAGGATCCGAAAACTTGAGCAGAATTTAGCTTTTCATCTATCTAAGCGTTCAAACTGCTCAAAAAATCCTAGACCTCACATTTCCAACGTGTAAATATTATCGCTTTAGATAGATACTAATTCTAATATTTAAATTACTATTATAGCTAGGGGGAAATATTTGTCGTACAAATAAAATAATTATCATTTCCTCTTATAACCCTCGTAAATATGTCTCGGGTTAAAATCTGTTGAATCTGTTGAAATTAAAATCGAACGATTTTTCTGTGCTAAATATGGGATAATGTAAAATCATTGGGAATTTTAATGCTGCTTAGACGATGAGAATTAACTTTGCAATTCGATGTCTGTAAAATCGAAGTTATTGTGAATGCGTAGTATTTTTCTGGAGGAAGGAAACGGAGTCACCCTGTACAGTGAAATCGGTAAAGCCACCCCATCCTATCCGATGTCCTAATTTAATTGACACCCTAATAGCAGGACTGCACGGCCGTTAGAGTTCTCTGCACGACCATTCGAGAGAGGGATGAAAATATAAGGGTGGTTAGCCTGGAGATGCATGGGGCGAAGTCAATTGAATTTCATGGGGGTTTGCCCGCTTAACCAGTTAATTGCTTAGTTTATGTTACTTAAAACTTATTTCCTATCTTTCGCCCGTCTCTTTGGGTTTCCTTCCACGTTTTTCGATTTCTTCCCCCTCTTTCGCGGAAAAACTTTTCCCCAGCACTAAAATAACTCCTGATATTTTTCATGCACTATGCAGGATGCTGAAAAAAATGAGTCCGATTTGCATTGCAAAGAGTATTGAAATCCAGTCCTGCAACATCTTGCATTTGATCAAAACAGTAACAATATACGTAGTTGCTCATAAAATGAATTGTTAATCCGGATTCCATAGTTTTGTTTCCATCAAATTGATTAAAATTTAATTTAGTAAACTTGTGTTCGATAAAAATAATTTCGAGCAGATATGCTAATCACAGATAGTCGTCTGAATTGAGAGGCTAAAATGATCAGGAATTCTTGAAGCAATCCTGTGCGCGGAAAAGGAACCCTTCCCCTTTTTGCTTCGAGCTTTCTGGAAATGAATATTTAATTTTTACAACTCGAGGTTAAAAGCGCTGAACCACCGACAGAGGTTTAAAAAGTTAGCGGAGCTTGCGGTAAAACCTGACGGCCGAAAAAGTTACACGGAAATTCCCCCCGGATTTTACTCGGGAACAACTTTCCGATCGATTAATTATTTAAAACCGTGCGGTTTTGTTCGGTAATTTTCGAAAAAGGTTCCAGCCTCGTGCACTTTCATTCTACGCAATACTTATTAATAGTTGCATTTTTTATTCCCTATTTCCAAAAGGGAATCGACGTAGGATTCAATTTTAAAAGATATTATTTCATTTAATCACTGTTTATCTTAAAATATGATTGAAAGACATGACTATTTTACCATTTCAAATTCATCGATACAATTTCTAAAGACAAGTCAGTGAGCCAGATGAATTTCTCGGAACTAAAATTAGAATTCTTTCACAAAACAAGTATGTTGTAAATTAAAGAAAAAATTAAATATCATTATTCCGGAGATGTAATATTTTAAGTATAAAAAAAGGAATTGTAAAAATGGAAAAAAAACTGGTCAACTGCCACAGGCCCCGGAGGGATTCGAACCCTCGATCTCCTGTTTACTAGACAGGCGCTTTAACCAACTAAGCCACGGCGCCGCTGAAGTCGAAGATTATAAACTGTCAAATAAATTGAATAATATTCTTGCATCAACTAAACAAAATATTTAACATGATTTTATAAAAAATCATTTCAAGCTTCTACTCCTTTTCACTTATAGTTCAATTTTAATAAATCCAACCTATCCGTCGTACCAAGATATCAGCCCTTTTAAGTGAACACAATAAATTTTAACAAATGAAATAACTAACCTGAAGTAAACGGGAAAAAATATAAAGTACAATTCTTAACTTATTTATCTTTCACGCCAATGATTATTTAGTTGCTAACGGAGGATCCAAACATTTTCGTGAAAATTAATTTATGGACACGAGTAAACCTGATTTCATGTCCGGCCACATCACGAGGTGTAGGACGATAAGTTTTCCGATTCAGCTTATCAATTTTTTAACTCGCGGGACGATGCACTCGCGCATCTCTCGTTAAGTTTGATATGCAATTAGCATCGCAGTAACCTTGTTCTCGAACGGACATCAAAGACCTTTCGGCTGCTCAAGTTGGAGATTAAAGACGTAGCCAAAGGCCACGAAAAATTCGGTCGCCTTTCTCCTCTCCTACGCTTTTATTCTCTCTTGTGGATTATTTGATAATTTATTATTTAGAACTACAACTTCCTTCTTTCGGCAGACTCAGTCACTTGGTTGCTCCAGCTTTTTATACTCCCGACATTCATTTAATATTTCCCACAAAGTAAACGACATCTTCGAAAAATTACAGTAACATCCCGCCGAAACATTACCTATGTCTCACCCTTAAACAACTAACGTATCTTTAAAATATTAAAATCATAACCCAATTAATTTTGCACAAAACGAAATTTTACCAGAAACACGATTCAAAATTAAATAGTAATATCGGAAGTCAAACGATTTCATGATGGTGACCTGAAAGGGTTATTATATATATATATAATAACCCTTTCAGGGTTATTATATATATATATATATATCCCTGGTTCTAGTCTGTGATAAATAAACGAAATTTTGTTCCACTGAAATTTCACGAGCATCGCGTTCTTTTTTAGGACCTTCATAATCACGTGCTGAAGTTTCAAAGGATTCCGTACACCCAGTTTGTAGAAAAGTTTTATTAGTATTTTCACGTTTTATATACACAGAACGATTATTTCATATCACCTTAATAACCTTACAAACAACTTTGTTACACTAATTTATGGGCTTGAGGGTTAAAAGGAAATCGACTCAGAAGTGTGGCGGAACGCAAAAGTCCCTTCGCTACTTCTCTCGGACATGTTTCGTTTTTTCGCCTTGGGCTGTGTTCCCTTTAAGCCGGAGTTTTTTCCTCTCGGATATGGTCTCACCTCCCGGAAGTCCAGAGCAGAAGAGAGGCGGCCTTCCGGAGGTTGTGTGCGAATTAAAAGGGAGAAAGGAGGAAGGCCGGGATCGCAGTAAATTCCGGCGAATAGGACGGAGTAAAATATAGCGGTGGCTACATTCTGCATATGTCATCCCCGTTCTCTTACACATACGTTCATGTACGCGTCCACGTGAACACCCACAGCGCCACCGTAAAACCCCACATGAATATGTGGTACCACCTATGTGCATACACTCCTTGTCAGCTTTGCACGCGCATGCCCAAATACGCACACACGTGCGTAGACACGTGCATACACACGAGTGCGCGCGCAAACACACACACACACACACACGAGGGTGGAGAGAAACGCGAAAATGTGGAATACGGGGTGGAAGAGAGAGGATCGAGCTCGTTTACCATCTTTCTCCTCGTTCGAGGGCGAAAATTGCGAGGATATCTCGCACACACCTATATGCGTATACACACACGTCAGAGTGTGGTCGCGAAGTATATTCGAAAGGACAGAACAAGATGTAGGGGCTGGAAAGTACATTCTGCGGCCGCGAAAGAGGGTGAAATGCGGTGCCGTCCGTGGAAAATTTCCAAGTGGAACTTCCCAGGGTGGAAACGAGACCATTGGAATGGGTCGCTTTCCACTCCGAAATTCTGGACACAATCGCCAGGAATGACTCGTCTTCTGTCTTCTTGTTGGATAGGGATAATAAAAATGATATCGGAGCTGGTCGAGGCAGTTTTTGTGCCAATTTTCTGATACTCACCCTTCTTAATGTGTGCCCGTAATTTGGTGGTTTCGAGTGTGTCTCGTTTTCCAATGGAAGATTGATTACAAAATGGTTTCCGTATTTCAAGCGAAACTTCATAAGATACGGTAGACTAAGTTTGCGTGTTATGAAAAGGCTACGCTTCGAAAAGTGAAACACTTGAATTCTTTTATTTTACCTTTTTCATTAACTTTTACTTCTTAGCATTGACACAATTACCGCAAACGCTTCTGTTATGTTTTGTGTGATAGTAGTGAGACAATTTACATGAACTTATTCGATAGTTTTAGTATATCGTTCCCGCAATTCATTTTACAGCCAATTACTGTTTATATTCATCTTCGTGTGTTCATATTGTTATATCTAAACAATGTAGGCATCGAATGCGTAATGGCATTTCGTGGAAGAATAATTAATATTCATTTTCTTTATCTTAGGCGCTCCGATTTTAATTTTTTAACTACACGACGTTACAGTTCCTAGCAGTAAACTTGTGTACTTTTCTTCCTAGCCAAACAAACTAGTCTAACAAAAAAAGTATTCTAACATATCGCAAGGCTAGTTTGCAATACTCAACCAAATGCAGTTAATAATACTGGCAGCCTAACGCGTTAGGTAACAATATCTGTTATTGCAGACGCGATGCAAGCGCATTGCACCATCGGTGAATTACATTTCGACAATGCGATGCGAGGAATATATAGAGCGGTAATCGATGAAAGTGCTAACCCCTTCGCTAACATCGGTGATGCATTGTTACAGGGCTGATCGTCATTGTCAATAGATTAATGTCCGAAGTCAATCGGCTCCAATGACTCCGCGATAAAACCGTTTCGAAGCTGCCTCGAATGGACTCAAAAAAAGTATTTACCTATTTTTTATATAGAAATATTAAATCTGCTTAGATAAAATTATGTTACATTTCAGGGAAACAATATCCGGCATAAATTATTCCAATTACTAATGAAGTCGATTATAAATTTAAAAGGGGGATGCGGCTACCTCTAAAATTTAGTTTTCAGTCGGAAGTGACTTTCTTTTGACTATTTATTTCCGTCACTTTTTCATGTATGTATGTACTGCAACTGGGTGCATGTTTTCGGTCCAGTTATTCAAGTTAGCGATTTGCTCGCGCATGTCTCTAGTTCTCGAGCCAAATCGTTTTAGGCTTCCTCAAAGCAGCACCCGAACTGGCGTGCTTTTCTGGTCGAAAGGGAAAGAGAGGGGAGGAGGGGAGGAACCACAAAATCGCTTTGGAAACCGGAAGGGAGCACGTCCGTTGCCCAGCTTTCGACGAGCTTTCCTCGAGTTACATGTCCCTCTCGAGGCACTCCAGCTTCCTAAAGGATACATGGCTTCGCAAACTCGACGTTATCGAAATAATTGTTCTCGTTTTCGTCAACCTTCTGTCATTTCAGTCCTTTCCATTTACCCTCGTGTTCCACTCGGCACGAAGAGAATTATAACGTTCTATACCGAGTTCGTATAAGACTGTTACTTAAACCTAGTAGTTTCAATGAGAACCTGCCATAAATCCACTCAACACATTGACACATGGAATTCAATCACATTTCCAAAAAGCTCCTGTTTGACAGTCTCCCCAATATTGCGCAGCTCGGACATATACACCCTCGCTTTACTCTTGAAATTGACATGCCAGGAAGAGAACCCGGATTTAAACAAAGATTATTAAATGTTTCCCGAAATATAATCTACAGTTCGACAATCATGCACGACAGCGTTTATCCTTGCTATTAGGTTTCCCTTATTTCTCTCTAAATACCGCCCCGCGTAAACGCACTTTTCGTTCTCGTCTCCTATCTCTCCATTTCCCAAGCGAAATCGTTTTAGTGCTCCTCAAAGCAGCAACCAAAATGGCGTGCTTTCCCCAGCAGGATCCTCCGGCCGCGAAGAGCGAGACAGAGGGAGCGGACGTTGCGGGGGAGAGAGCGAGAGGGAGCGAGCGAGCGAGGGTACCGCAAAATCGTTTTGCAGGCTGGAAGGGCGAGCGTTCGTCGCCGGAGCTTTTTCGCGAGCATTTCGCGAGCTTTCACGAGGTGGAGGAGGGGGGATCGGGGGGGGGGGTGGAAACCGGAAAACCAGGGAGATTCCACGGTCACGCGGCCCCCGTGCACGGGGGCGAAAGCCCCGCGAATTCGGGAAAGCCCGAATGCCGCAAAGCCCGAAAGCTCGAAAGCTCGAAAGAGAGCGTCACGTTACCATGGCAACTGCGGGGTGACTCCGCCTCTGGAGTCCCGGTTCGATATCCTCGCACCTCTCCTCGTCCCGCCGCTGTCAATGTGCTCCACATTTCTTTTTTACCCCCTCTCTCTCTCTACCGCTCTTCTTTTTTCTTATCCTACCACGCCAGACTGAAAAGCTCCGCGAACTTCCCGAAGAGATCTAGCTTCGCAAGATGCTGCACTCTGATCGAACTTTAGCATCGAACCCTTGGTCTGTGCCCTGAGAGAAAAGAAAAAAAAATAATTGAACCAAAGATATATTTTTTGAGTAGTACCAAAGAGATATTTTGTTAATTCCAATAATCATTATTTGACTGAAATGAATTGTCGTAATTTCAGATAAACGTTACATCGAATTTATTCGAGTTTATTTAGGTTAAATAATTATTCTTTGGATTAAGAAAATATTTCTTCGATATTATTCAATGAAATATTTCTTTGATCTAATGAAAGTCTTTTCTCAGGGTGAGTATATACGATGGACACTGAAGACCGAGCTTTTGATGATATTATAAATTACCGGCATTTTGGTTGACCGAAAGAATGAAGCGTTATAGGTACCACATTAAATGGCTGCCTTTGAAGTCAGCTTCGCAAAGCTCGGGGAACTCGCGAAAGGGGCCTGTCGGGAGGAGATTCTTATTCCCGGGAAGAAAGCGCCCATTTTTGGGCATAATAAACCGTACGGGACAATTCGGGACACCCCGGGACGTGGCCTCGACATCGGGACGGACTGTACGATCGCCGAGACCGACAACCGTAGGGTTTAATTTCGTTGAGTGCATGCAACGGGTGATCCGAGACCGTACATATGTACTGGTACATATGTAATGCTGCAGGATATATGGATGCACCCGCGGGTGTGCACGCGATTCCGTGCAGGTGGACGAGCGGGACGCGGGGAAGAAAGGGATGGAATACGGCGCGCAGTGATTCACCTAGCAATAATAAAAATATGTCCCGTTTTCTGGCAAAGCGGTCCCCATCGGCATCGGTTGCACCCCGTGGATGCAGCCATCCCTTGGAAATTATTTTCCAGAATGAAACGTGTCCGAAACGTGCCACCAGGCCGCCATGTTGCACACTTTTTAGAGATATGGTCATCGAGTGCTGGTCGTCGCATCGCATGCGTAATTGTTCTACAAAATATAGTTCATTATATTATTTATATATTGTAATTAATTGAGTGAATTGAATTCTACGAAGGTCAGGACCTCCCTTATAGTCTCCATATTCACGTTGTAAAGTTTAGAACGATTCGGTACACCCAGTTCGGAGGGAAGATTCATGGACGATTGACTCCTCAGCTGCCACTTTCAGATACCCTTAAGTACGTTATTCTACCGATCCTACCATCTACACGTAATGTTTAAAAATGTATACTAATTATGTACAAGAATCTGGGTATCCGATGCTTACAAATAGACACAAAAATGGAAGCGAACCTGTCTGCAATCTAACTTAGGCATTCGACAACCCTGCCAGACCCCCGATTCTCGAGTTCATACGATCAACTTTCGCATGCGAATCTGAGTCTCGTGTACGACTTTTAAATGTTTACCAATGGCGCGACCTCGGTACAATGCAAATTTCTTTACGCGCATTCATTCGAACGGGAAAGAAATCCGCATGAACTCGAGAATAGGAGCTCGGGTCCCTACTCTCCTTGATCCAAAGCCATCAACAATGTCTCTAGATCATGTTCGCCAAAATCCATCCCCCGAGCCTCCCTCAAGAAAACACGGGAAACAATCCTCTCGCCAGCCCTACGCAGGGTGAACTTCGTTTCCGAAAAAGATACGCGGAGAAAGCAGGAGAGGAAAATAGGAAATTCGTCGAATAACCCAGTGTTCCAGAGGCCGCCCCGCGCCCGGCGTCGGTGTCATCGTAAGGAGAGATTTCCATTGGCAGCCCGGGTTGGGGTCATCCCTTGTCGGCGTCGGCGTCGGCGTCGGCTGCGCCCCCGGAGGGGTGGCGCAGGCGTACCGCCGCCTACTCCCACCCACCAAGCTTCCTCCCACTCGGGTGGCGGCGACTGCTCTCTCTCCCTCTGGCCACCCACCCACGCCTCTCCGCCTCTTCTCCCTTCCGCTCTCTCCACACTGTCTGTCGGTCTCTCGCCTCCCGCATCGACGGGAGAGCTAAACCGCGAAACCCGCGGCCGCCGGGCCCATAGTATCTCGGGATCCGCTAATCAAATCGCACCTGGGATCGGGTCAGGCCACGGCGCAGGGTTCGCACCTGAGGCACCTAGCCTGCCCCAGCAGGTTGTCCCGGATCCCCGCGGTCCTCGGGACTCCTCGCGGCCTCCACGTCCTCCGGGAACCTCGCGGTGACGTCACTGGTGTCGAATTCGGATTACGCGTCCTCGAGGCAAGGTCGGGGCGGGTCGCGCGATTCCAGGAGACGACGCCTCTCCGGACGCTTTTTATCACGGTGGGTTGGATGGATTTTGATGCCCGAAGGTGGCTTTCATCTGCTGAGGGAAGGTTTGCTGGTGCGTCCCGACAGTCCGCCGGTTGACTCCGAACTTTGACTATCGCGGACATTCGAAACGTCCCGAAGGTTAGGGCCCAGTTTGCCTTCAAAATGATTCTGCAATTTTGTCGACATGGAAGTCGATTGTGGCGGTATTTGCATCCAACAGAAAATAAACATCCTGGAGGTTTGAGGTTAAGAAGCGGAGCGCACCGTTAAGCCATAGAGTAGCGATAGATACCGAAAGGCAATTTCCATGGTGGATCTTGGATAATCGTCCTCCTACTCGAAACAACTTGTTAATCGGTGAAGTTGAAACAATCATACGGGAATTACTTCTTTGGCGATATGCAGTTTGGCTGTTCCACCCACGCGAAATCTACCTCTGATAACCGGCACCTCCACTCTTGTTTCTTCCACACAAAGAGCGTTATCGAATCCCAAGTTTTACTAATCTACAAAATCTTAATATTAAAATGGAACACAGCGAGATACATAAAAAATTATTTAAACCCTTGCTTACGATAGATCCTCTGGAGGGAACCTATTAATTTACGAGAGGAATGCCGAAATTTCTGCCACGTCGTGAAACTATTAGAAATTAAAATTCTAGTCAAAAGAGGGGCTGCGAGCCGCGATTTATCGATTCATTCTCGTTCCTGCGCTTCTTTCCCGCGGCGGGGAATACCGGTGTCCGCGTCGTCTGGAGCGGGCGAAAAACGGGGCCCGAGATGGGGCCCTAGTCCGCGAATTTTTCGCCGGGGTTCAAAGCCCCCCCCCCCCCCCCCCCCCCGAGGGGGTCCCGCCGATCGCCGGGCACCGAAAAGTAACGAAAGACAGCCTAGGGCTGCGGAATTCGGCGTTTCTTCATCGGCGTCCGGCTTTGGCGACACAAGGACCTCCGCAAAAGGAATGGCGACGGGGGAGCCCCGGGGAGAGCTATCGTCCTCCGATCCTCGACTTTTTCCTGACCGATCGAGCTCTCCGCGTCCTACGATTTACATCGGGGCCCAGTTCTCGATTTACATCGACACGCGTGTAAAAAGGGCCGCGGGATCGCTACCGATCCGCCGAGAAAGAGGAGCGACGATCGAGGACTCGATATCTCCAGGACTCAGGAAAGGACCGAAGGATCGCTTAAGGATGTTTACATGCGAAAGTACCCTTTTTCCTTGCCGAAAGGAATTCACGGAATTTACCTTGCAAATCCACGGTGAAATTGTATTACATCATTGCCCTTCGCCGTGGTATAATTGTGGGATCCGTAAACGTATAAACAAGCGACGGACAATGGGAAAAAGTTGAAAGGACGTTAGCAGTCTTTAATAATTTTACTATGGGAGAATGTCTAATATGTCTAAACTTTAAAAAATTTCGGAAACACGGCTGAAAGGGAAACTAAATGTAAGTGGTTTGCAATCTTGGAGGAATACACCCGATATTCCATGAAAATTCTGAGTTTGTATGTAACAATTCGTGACGTTAATTAAATATAGGTGTTCGAATAAATGATTTAAGAGCAAAAACACTTTGCGTTACTAAGCCAAAATTACTTAATGGAAAGGGTAATCGAATAAATTCAGGGGATACAATAATCAACCCCAAGTTATTCGCGACTTAATTTGAAAAAAAGAAATCCATATACCTTGGAAGAATTTATTCACGGTCAAAATACATTCTGGAGTCTCGTAAAAGATTATGATATGATAACTGCAAAGAGCATTCACCAGCTTTTTACGAATCGCTCTTTCCATCCGCAGATGAAACGATCACAGACAAAATTTACGTACTTAAAAGAATATTTCATATGTTTAGGCTAATGTTTATTGACGGTTTAGGTCCCAGCGAGGTCCAGCGTGCAGCTGCCATCAAGGAAGGTGATTTTTTCGTCGACTCCTGGAATTCCGAAGGACGTAGTCTCGGAAAGGACTTGGAGCGAAGAGGAGATACGCCGAAGGAAGCACCAGGAGCGCGGCCGAGTGTTCCGACGGCGTTCCACGAGGAGATCGTCTCGATCGCGGCATAACCAAGGTTATGGTCGAGATAAACCGGGAGCTGGCAGTGCTCTGATAAGGGAACGAAGTGGTCTTCGAGCTAGGAACGAGGAACTAGTGCGCGGCTGGCTTCAGGCCCGCTCGGACGAGGCGCGATCCTGCCGGAGGTGGAGGTGCCTCGGATGGTGGTCCTGCCTTTCGATCTTATCATCCAATTGATAAACGGACGATCGGATAAAAAGAATTAACTTGGAACTTGAGTGTTAAATCCCCTGGAGGAAATTATTCCGCAATATCGTGGTGGTTTAAAACCCGTGCAGAGGAGTCCTGCCGAAGGTCGAGGTGCTTTAGAACGGTGACACTCGGAAGGACATCTCGTGGACTTCCATTGCGTTTTAAAAAGCATTATCACAAGTGGAGGAAACCAATTGCGGTCTTTTCCTAGAGTGGAACCATCACACCAAGGAATAGTAGTTACATAAAACGGCATGAGCTCATTTTTATCATGAGGTAAAAGGAGGGAAGTGATAACATCCTTATATACAGGAGCAGGCGGGAGGACTTGGAAGAGAGTGTACGAGTTGTCTGAATTTTTCTTGAAAAAGTGTGACACTACCAGAAGTCGGGTGCCTCGGATCGACGATCATTTTATGGATATTCGGTTACCTTCGGGATATTCTTTGGGCATCCTTTAATATTTTCCTTCTTTTACACGGTTGAGAGTAAATAGGAAAAGTCGCCATTGAAGATTCTTTCGTGGTGCCATTCTGTAGAGGAAACGCGGAAAAGGCCCGGCTAATATCGTCCTGATATGCTCCTGCTAGAGGGCGGAATATCCTTTTAAAGGATAAAGATGTCGATTTCAAGGTGGAAGAAAAGCTGAGTGATGTGTCCGGTGCATTTACGCACCGGATTTTTTGAGATATCAGGTGGCTTGCAAGCCTCCGGGCTTGCGTACAAAAGGGGTACAGAATCCTAGGAGCTTCTTCCTATTGATAGGAAAGTTCGACAAGAATTTGCTTTTAATCCGAAGAGAGAGCCTCTGAGAAGCTCGATGAATTTGAACAACGGACTGCGAATGAAGGTGGATAATTGATCTGTGCCCAAGTAAAGATCGACAGCTGATTTCGTAAATAGCCTAAATGCTCTATCGTTCGCCAAACGAGCTACTGGAATAGAACATTGATGGTCATAGGTTTGATTTCCAGTAAAAAATTTTTAAGAAAATTTGGAAAATTAATCCTTCCTGATTGAGGTTCCACATACCGTCGGCTGCCATTTGAAAGCAATTTTAATCCTCTCCTGAGTTTATTTATATACGTTGAACCGATCGTCGAAGCAAAAGCTGATAATAGGCCATTAATGACCTTGCCAACCAGGTTTCAGGAACCTAGAAAGAAATTTCTCGGGAGTTAGAGTCTCGAAGATCGTCGACGGGGTCTTCAAGAGTGTTTACATACTGGGCTCGTTCTGTTTATGTACCCCAAAATGATTGTCAAGTGAAACTGGTAGTGACTGGACAAAGAGCGTCAAAAGATAAACGGACATCGAAGTTCGTGGTGAGTGAAACGCAGCAGTGAGTGGGAAAGACTGCCGAAGCTGGACTTGTACGTGCAAGAAGATTGGACGATTAGTTAATTAACAATTGCAAGTGTTGAACGAAGAAGAATGTTTAAGTGAATGAGTAAGAAGCCGACATTCGACGCAGAAGGAAGGAGAAGGAATCCAGGAGTGCAGTTCCTCGTGTGGGGATGATCCTGTGACTCGGTAACAAAATCAAAAGTCTGTACAAAAGATTTTTTAAATTCAATAGATCTGCAAGTTGGATTAAGCGTTTAGAAGAAGGAGACATTGATCCTTAAGAGGAATACGTCTCTGTCGAGAGACTATCGGAAAGATCCATCCCCGCCTCCCTAAGATCAAACTTTGAACTCACTAGTGGACGCGTTTTCGAATTTGGAAGTCACAAGTTAAATGCCCGAGAACTTGAGTAATTTCCTCCAGGGTCTGCGAGAAGAACTCTAGCCGGTACTATCCATCCATTATCAGGACTGCCATCCATCTTGATCGTGCATCACGATCGTCCGATCACCTCGTGCCAACAACTACTTCAAGCAACAAACGGCAGGACTAATTTACCAAATGCGTGGACGTAGATCAGTTAGATCCTAAATTGAGCCTACAAACAAATCCCTCAAGAAGATCGCCAACCAGCACGGGTACCTAGACATTTCCGGCACCTAGATTCTACCGATCGCAATCGCCGCTAGATCGCTAGATCTCGTAAAATGATCATCTCTCACCGGCGACCAATCCAAGACTCTAATCTGCCCGAGTTCCCCCAATGAACCAACGGTCTCCCAAGACCGCCCACTGACCAGATAACGATTGACCGGACTCGGAGTCCGATCGATCCACCCCGGATCAACCTTAGACCCGACTACTTCGGAGCTACCGGAAGGAATACTCGAAACGGACGCCAACCGAGACAAACTCGAGCAGACCACCAGGACCTGGGTCAAGGACCAACCGCAACCGAAGTAACGACATCTCCGGGTCATCGATCCCAGCTCGATATTTCGACCACAAAGTAGAATAACCTACCCGCCACATTGCGGATATTAACCGAATCAATCTGCATCGAACCGCTCCGATCTTGGCGAGGATACGAAAGATCGGACCCGCCCGACCCACCAGTGGCCGAATCCTAGCAGGCGCGATAGATCGATCTGGGTGTCCAGATCGATCGTAGCCTCGTCACTTCGCCCTTAGACTGGAGCTGTACTTGCCGTACGCACCACTGCCGGGGGGTGGGGGAATCCTCCCGGCGGTGAGCAGCGTGGGTGGCGTGGGTGGGGTGAGCTGTCGTCCGGTCCTGCTGGGCGGCGTGGACCTGTCCATGTCCGCTGCTGTCCAGCCACCCCCGAACGCGACCCCAGCCCACGCCCCGCTGCACCCCCCCGTGGGCCTGCCCATTCCACCCCTGGGATCGAGCTCCGTCATGATGCCTCGGCCACCCCCGGGCCCCATTCCGCCCCTGGGGCCCGCGCTGCCGTCCGCCCACCACGACGCCGCCGACCTCTCCGACGCTTCGCCCATCCCCGACGTCGTGCGCGCCCTTCTCACCAGGAACAAGAACCTCGAAGGTCAGTCCATAGCGAATTCTAATTTCTTCTTCGAGGAGATTAACCCTTTAGCTGCGGCTGTTCTGGCCGATGAATGGAATCTATAAGTTAGAACGCTCGGTGGTGGTTAACCCTTTAACTACGGCGGAGTCGGACGTTGAGATGTACCACCTGTACGGATTTCTCAGCCGCGGAGTGCTAATATTTTATATGAATACGAGATTTATTTGTCGCTTTGAATACATGGGAATGAAATGACTATAGTGACGCTTCGTAAAAAAACATCGGTCAGGCGAATATCGCTTGAGGGGCGCTTCGTAAGAAATCATCGGTCAGACGAAGACCAGTATAGGGACGTTTCGTAATTAAAGGGTTAATTGACTGCTTTTGCTTTTCAGTAGTTTACTTCGTTTGCTGGAATGCTCTTCAATTTTATGACATTCACTTATTTCGGACTCGTTTCTTTTTATTATGTTATGAATATTTTTATTCAAATTGGGAAACTTTTCAGTAAAAGAGAAGAAAGTGAGACTACTGAAAGATAATGGCCGGCTATCGACCGCGCCGGGGGTTCCGGTGTTAAAGAGAATTATTAGATATTAATTATTCTTTCATGAATTGCTCTCATGCAATCGATACTGACTGTCTCGGGCGTAATTATTTGTGGCTTTTCTTTGTATTATTTTTATTTCACTCTAATTGCGAATGATTAACAGTCAGAGTAACGCATAAACCCTAACGAAAACGTTTACGTAGATTGTCTCAGTACTGATATACAAGGATAAATGTAAGCAGTAATTAACTGCGAGGAAAAGAAAAGCGTTTCACACTCCAAATGGGGCCACTTTCGTGACACACAAATTTACACACACTGTCGTGCAATGAGAAGTTTTATTTAAAAATATGCTTTGAACGTGTGATAAGCAAGAGGGCCACTATAATACCATTTTGACAAAAAACACCATTCAGACAGAAGCCACCTTAGTGGTGTTTCGTAGCTAAAGGGTTAAATCAATTTTGAAATCTAAACTTTGAAACAAATGGACTGAATTAATGATTTTTCTGTAATCTACATTGAATTAGATTTTAGATTTGTCAGTTCGCTTTTTATTGGTTTAGATAATACCTCCGACAGAGATTCTGGTGGAGATAACGTATTATATACGTATTATGATATACTACTTCCTTGTATTAAGGGGGGGGGGGGGAGTGTCAACGATTTGTGAAACAGAAATTTATTTGATTTTAGGATCAATTGAAATTTAATAACCCTTTGCAGTCTTAGTTTCTGAAATAACATCGTAAATACCGAGTCAGCTTCGATGCAGAACTTCAAAGGGTTAGTTATCACTTTTTTCACCTAAGTAGAAATGTTGCCGTCTATTAATTTAAGGAAAGTGAATCGCACCTGATTTAGCTTTTGGTTAGTCACAGGCCGAAATGTCCTATTATTTCCGTGTATGTGTGGGTATGTATGAAGTGCGTTTAAAAGCTGCGTTTTGCAAACGTCTCTGACTCTGTTAAACCAACTCCGATAGAGTCTGATAGAGTAACGTTTGTTCTACCAGGCCAATTGACAACAGTGAATTCAGACGATGTTTCTCGATCGAGGTTATCGATTAGATTAGAGCCTACACGTGAAACGAATTATCGCATCCCAGACGCCATCTTTGCAATCGATTCCAAGACAAAGTATCGAGGTTGTATCCTATCTCGATAAGGTTACTCGAAAGGATTCTAACATCGTCACCGGTTTGAGTAAACTGTAAAAGTGTTGATCGCTGACAGATTTTGATTAAAGCAAAATCATTCAGTTATAAACAATTATATAGAAGAATGGATATAATTTTACCCGCTAGCAACGAAACCTTCTTTCCCTGTGGAAAGTATGACAATTCAGTTTGTTCTCAAATTATATGGGTGAATCACTTTTCCAAAGAGATTACGGGTTTATCCAAAAAAGGTCCAAATGAACTCGTTGATATGTGAACGGGTAAACGCAAATGTTATCTCGCAAAAAGAGCTTTCAAATCTGGAGTTATTACAAGACATCTACTGTCTCGTAGCGGGTGAGGTTATCGAATGTGACTAGATAATTCACCGATCGACGAACCACGATCGAGCCAATTCGGTTCTCGTGCCGTCGAAATCGTCACGGACCGTTCATGACACCATTTGTCAACGATTTTGGACAGGTTAAAACACTGTTCATGAAAAATGGTGGGTCTTACGGTAACTTTACTTTCAGTGTCGCATGGAAACGCGTTTTGAGGATTAATTCGCGTGAATGTTTTGTCGCTAAGTGTCCATGCAAATACATTTCGCAACGCCGACGACTGATCCCAGCTTTCACGGTCTTCCGTGCAACACGAGTATAAAAGCGTTTAAAGCAAGCTTAAAAGCACAAAGCACTAGCAGGCGAATAAAACTTTTCCGTCGCAAAGTCGCGGTTATTTTGAATATAAATGTGAGTACCTTGGGATGGCTTCGCGCGTTTGCATATCAGCCCCGTTTGAAAGGAAACAATTTGCATCTGTAATGGAAACTAAAACGATGGTAAGCCCTTCCCAGATCTTGAATTAAAACCAAGGAGAGAATAAAATTTTCTCGCCATTATATTCCGATTAATTATTTCGACTGCGAGGGAAGAATGAAAGAATTTTGACGGCCCCTTGCACAAGAAATAAATGTGTGTGGAGGTTATATTGGAAATAGGCAATGTAGACATTTCTTTATATTATTCATAGAAGGCACAATTATAAAGGTAATATGAATGCAGACATAAATGTATAATAATATTGGTGGGAAATGTTTCCTTTTAATTCAGAATTTTTTGGGACTTTATTCGAGGGATAAAGTCGCGAATATGGTCTGTAGATAGGAGAAGGTGCATTGAAATCGGGGAAAGATTTTCCGAAACGTTTCATTCGCCAGCTGGTGAGGCACCTTTCCGTAAGGCGCAGAAATGGCGAAACTTTCCACGTATGGAACTCGCTAAGAATTCCAAGGGACTCGTGTGCAACAGATTGCACCCTGTGCATAATCCACGGTGCGGGCAATCCGCGAGTCGCGTATGCACCTATCATGTGCGAGAGTTTCCTGCACGTACGAGTGCACCTTCTATCTCGTCGTAATCTGACTCTACAGTCTTAAAAAGATTGAATTACCATCAAGATCACCGACTGCATGACGAAAATTGGCGACTTATTGCGTACCCCCGAAAAACCTGAACCTACGACAAAAACTCCAATTTCAGAAAAATATACTATACTCACTTCTCTTCACTCTCGAAAATAACTAAGAAGTAGTTAATCGGTATATACATTTTTCTAACAAAACATTAGTAACGCGAAGAAAATACGTGTCAATTAATTTCAAAAATTAAAATTGTGTCCACCACGAAATAATAATTATGACGTTGGTCTAAAGAAGAAAATGACACCCTTGGACGCCGTTGATAAGAATCCGTGACAGACCATTATAATCCACTGTAACGAGTTAGATAATCAACTTTAAAAAAAGAGTTAACGTGTAGGCGTATTAGTAAACAATAGAAATTGCAAATATCTCAGTGGATGTCACGAAAAATTCCATTGAATATTGCGTAGCATCGTTTGATTCCGAGGCCGGAAAGATGGTCGAGGGATCGGATAAGCACAATTCCCCAGATCGGAAGGACAGGAATAATATCGGGACGAAGCCAGATCTGGGGTAAAGGAACGCCATTCCGTAAAATCTCACGTTTATGGCGTAATGTAGCCTCGCACATACACATCGCACTTGTCCTCTGAGTTATTCATCCCCTCAATCTCGGTGAGTGGAGCAAGGTCGTAGGAGTCCTCAATTATGCACCACCATTCCGCGGAGACAAGAGCCTCGCTAATTAAATTAATAACCGACTGCGGAATCGGCGAATAAATATTCAGCGAACCGCGGGAGGCATCTTCCCTGGAATTCGACCGATCATCACCCATTACGCCATTGCCGAAAGACAGCGCCTATGAAAAATGAGTGAGCCTTATTGGTGATTATGAAATTAGACTGATACTGATTAAAGAAGAAGTATACTCGAGAAAACGTGTTCACCCAACCTTATGAATGCATATTCTATAACAGATGTATACATATCGTCCTAACCCATAAGTTGTGGCTATTATCAAAATTGTAGAACAATTAGAGGGAGACAATATAAAATCGGTGCATATAAGCGCGTTATAAATTAAATAGTTACTACTAAGGCGTTCGGGATTTTAAATTTTATCGTAGTATTTTTAAATAAATTACTAAAGTGTTCCGACCTCGTAATCAAAGTACATATTTACTGTATGGAACTTTTCAGCACCGGTACTGAGACTTGAAATTCCGCACTTCTAAAAGAACTGAAATAAAAGCGATGTTTTTAATCCCTCGAAATACACGACGTTTAATTTAAATAATGATGTTACGTTAAAGGCAATTAAAAATGAGGTTAAAATTAGATCGTTTTGTTTATTCTAGTAAAATAGGTACGTGGGCGTTTAATAAATCGGGCGTTAAGGGTTTACGGAACGAATTTAACCGGACGGAAGCGGTTTAGGTCTCGAAGGTTATCGGTGGTGATACGCAGGGGACCTCTTTACTGACAGAAAGGTTTTGTTAGACGCCGCGATGGGTGGTTCAGGGTTGGTGGATATTTTAATAAGGTAAGTGCTGCAAGGCCGACTGGTAGTTGCGCCGTTGGGGCGGTTTAATCATGTAATGTGCTCGAAGGCCTGGCCACCCTTAAATCGATACGATATTGCTTTAGGAACGATAGCAGACGTGCTTAAGCCTTAACCTAAAACCCAAAGCTCCTATCGGGGTTCTAACGACTTGAAACCTCTGGATCCATCGGAACTTCGATAGGTATATTGGCGATCGATGTCTGAATTTTCCCAATCAAGGTTGGAGAAACGATATTTCATAAATTATTTGGCCGAGATCAAGTATCAAAATGTTGATTGAAGTTAGGAAGAATTTAAGAAAATGTTTCACAAAGGCGAACATAAGAGTTCTTAATTTCGCCGGGATGAATGAAAGTCCAACAGAAATACTTACTCTACTCCTGAGAATGTTTATCTGCAATATTACAATTTTTCCATTAATTACAATTTGAAAATCGGACGGCTGTACTTGATTCAATAGAAAAACCAACGTGTCACTTAACTGGTAAAAATACGGGTTCCCTTGCAACGATCAAAATCATTCTTATTTCAATTAAGTCGATTTAAATGCAGAATCTGAATATTACGAAAAAGTACTTCCTATAAAAAATGTTACTTGCCTTAAATGTATCAAATAATTAGCCATGTATAATCAATCCATATTTTTCTATCTTTCTTTTTTTTTGTGCGTTACAGATTTAAAATCCACTCTACTTTTTGATGAAATCTTAAACGAAATTCAACGTCAGATTTTCGAACGGGTTGAGAAAGGGTAATATTCTTAACGAAACTAGATTTACGAAAGCTTTACCGGATTTCTCGGTTTGCAATCGGTGTTCGGATCGATTCTCATTGACGTATCGATATCGAGGCTCTGACGTATCGACGGCAAAGCGGTAAACCCGGACGAATTTACGGAGCATAAGTTATAGGCGTTGATAGCGTTTTACGAGGGCCCCAAGACCTTTACATGTCCTCGTTGCACTTCGGCACAAGTACGGGCACATCGAGTGCACTTTAGCGCCGCGTTTCATTGTCGTACCGATAAAGCGCCAATAAGCTGCGGCGATTCGCAAAAGTGCGTATGTCAACTTAAATCACGCGTTGAAACTCCATTGTTCCTCGCGTACTTAGACATCGGGCCGGCAATATCGACCTGTACCGCAGATAACTTTATCTGTTATTCAATTATTTTATCCCAGAAAAAGTAAGCAATGCGCGCTATTTTTCTTTCTAATATAAATGTATGAAGTAAGAAATTTCTCGCATCAATAGTTGCGTTTGAACTTTCTGGTAAAACATTGCCGTTAAAAATTATCGAAAGTAATTGGGTCTTTCGAAATTGCTGATATGGCGTTTTTTTCGTTGTTTATTATTTAACTGTAGCTTTCGTTTCAGAGATGGGATGGGTTGATTTGATTTTCAGCTTAAAATCGAACATGTCGGGAAATATCAAGACAGATTCTTGTTCATTTTCCTTCCCCGCAAGGTTATTAGAATAAAAAAAAAAAGAAAGATGTCTTCCTTTTCCCACGTTGACGCGCCATTGTTCCACGTGTTCCTCGAAAGCGCATGCGCTGTAACATCGACCTGCGATGTGAGAATGGAAAGGAAATGGTTCGAAATATAGATATGCAATGTTTTAAACGAAACGCTGTAGAAAAGTGTACTTTATACCAGGGGCATTCATGTTAAAATACCACCAAAGTCAACGAATAGAAAACTATATTTAATATAAGAAACGAGGCTTAATTTTATTAAAACGCGGTGGAAGATTATCTTCCACGATTCCACGTAGTTTCGAGATGTCGAACTTAAAAATGCGGATCTTGTTTAAAAACACGGGATGAAATTAAATCTTTTAATCATCCTTGAAAAAGATGAAACGTGCAAAGAAATATTATTACGGGTTTGGTAGATTAAAATGTCTTCGGTCGAGGTTCCTTTGGGGAATTTCTTCATTTTCGCGGATTTCGCCGTGTTTTAACGAAATCGGAGATCGCAGAGGTGCAGGGATAAGGAATATAGACAGGACAGACAGAAGTCGGCACTCCCATCGGTCGATAAATACCGAAAGCTTTCTCGATACGAAAAGCTTCGACGGCGAAGCTTCCGTAAGAAGGACGTCAACCCCTCCGTGTGCTGTTGCCCACCCCGCCCTAAGTGGTAACCATAGAAAAGGCTGGTCGCATAGAAGGGGATCTAGAGTGCTGCAAGAAAGGGGATGAAAAGAAAATGGCGCTCGGTTACAGAGCGCGCCTTCGCCGGGGGAAGCCTCTGGGAAAATGAAGACGAGGCCGAAGACGAAGATGAAGATTGGTGCCTTTGTCGCGAGCCGGCAAATGGGCTTAACCGAGGAAAGAGCTCGAGGTTAAATTCACAGCGACAACGTGTATTTATTACTCGAAGCTGAGACGTCGACAACCGATCTGGACCAAACTTCGAGAGATTTAATCCCCTTTACCTCTGTTGATGATCCCTTCACCACGGTTAATTATTTCACCCAAATAAAATCGTATTAATTGGACTCGACGTTTCCTCGGAATTGTGGCAATTTATTTAAGCCAAATGATTATTCTTTGGATCAAAAAGTATATTTCCTTGGTACCATTCATAGAAATATTTCTATGTTTTAATGAATTTCTTTTCTTGAGCCCGAGAAATATTTATATAATATTTTTCAAAATTCTTACGATCAATAGAAAACTACGGTAGCATCATGGGCGACGTAACTACTACTTTTCTGTGAGTTCTGGATTCGATACCATGATAATTGCAAAAAGATTTCATTCGGGGTTTAAGGTAGGGCTATCTCTAAAATTCTCCTCGAACGTGCCCGGAACATATGTCAAATTTCTTTGTTTGCAGAAAAAAATGTTCAATATCAAGTACTGATCAACACAAATTTATAACATGTATTATAAATTTATTACATGTACGTTCTAAGTTTATAATATATGTTATACATTTTCTTTGAAAATATGTTATAAAATTATAATATGTTTTTTAACAGTGTACTATTACCCGCTTCGATATCTCTAGGCGACACCGACGTTATCCCGCGAGTACAAAACCGTGTTTTTGAGGTAAAGTGGTGCTTAAACTAAATCGTATTGCGCAGATACATCGAAGATAACGAAAATTCACACTTTCGATCTCACTCACTTTCATATCTCCCCCCTATTTAATGTTATTTCCAATGTCGTCCCGTGTTATGGCGCCACTATGTCCTACGTTCAACCGTCCATTTTTCTCGCCGAATATTGCCATCGCGTACTAAAATACAAGACTGGCATTCCCGAGGGAAGACGAGACTTTTACCTCGTAAAACTTCCGACAAGTATCGTGGTAACTTTCGCAGAAGTAAAAGCATTTAACCACGGTGGGCGCCGCCCTTTCCGCGGTTCGCCATCCGCCGCCATTATCATCGGTTTCTTCTTCGGCGCCCATCCCTGGGCGAAAACACCGGAGGGATCCTCTTTCCTCGTTCCCAGTCTTTTTCGCTTTTCTCGTTTTCTCACCCCCTCCGGCTCCCGTCACGGAGTGACCGTCCGTTTTGATAAATCGGACGAGTAACGTCGTTAAGGGTCGTTCAGTGGACTTCGGAGGGAGGTTCGACGTATCCATGAAATAATTGCGCCCCATACGCTTCCGCGAAACTCGATAAATCAGAAAATTAGTGGCCAAAGCTGTGCGGAATTTCGATTCCCCGTGGACGTTAATGGGTTATATGCAGTTGTCGTAGGCAAAATTCAAGAATCTTTATTATCGGTGAAATACTTTTTGGGATATCGTGGTCAACGCAATAAAAAAAATGTCTTTCAGAGAATTGCTGAACCTCCCAAAATTTTATATGTATCTCGCCCAAAAAAAAATGATATATCCAGTCCAATAATTGTACTGTGAAATCACGCTGTGTTTTAGATTAAAAAATGCAATTTAAGTTATGAAAAAGAAATTCTTGAATTTCGCTTATCACAACTGCATATAACCCCTTAAACGCCTTGCCACGGTTGCGCCAATAAATTGTGCATTAAATTCTGAACACTTTAATACCCCACTTCTAATTATAGTTTATCACCGACAAGGGTGAAAAAAATGTAGAAAAGCAAAAATTTTCAGGATATTTTTTAAACTGTTCAATGTAATATATGGTTCGGTTTAACGCACAACTCAATTTCTTGTTGTAACGAGATTTCTTTCAAAGTGAATTCAAAACTAATAATCGGTACGGCGAAAGCTTGGTAAGGGCTGTTCATTATCGTAACCGAGAGGCATCCGATCCGCAAATCGACCCTTCATGGAGGTCTGCAGCCGCTCTTCGCAACCCCATGAGAAAAGCAACCCCCGGACTGTGTGTTTTGAAAACAGTAACGAAACACCCCCGAAAACCGCCACGGGGAACCATGCGACAAGGTGGCGGCCCCGCCACACGTACCCTTACGAGCATAATCGAGTTCATATGCGCATGAACGAAATACAAACGAGAGTATGGGAAATGCTGGGAAGCGCTGGCACGCGGCAGCCAATGGGATCGAATTACGAAACAAGAACCCGCCCTTAGGCATTATCGAATTAGGGAGGTTTTTTAACACGCGAAGGTCGGCCGTTAAAGTTTGCTCCATTTCCTGGACAATCTTTCCGAGGTCGAGGACTTGATGGATGATCGGCTTTTTTTAACTTTTCGACGAATCCATATTACGCTAATCCGCGGGTATACTCGTGAGAAACGCTTATTCTACGAGATAATTGACAATTATGGGTACGGTATTAATTTAATTATTAAAGAATTATATAATAAGTCCATATGAAACAGCAACCATTTTTATAGGTGGCAATGATGAGATAGAAGGATTGTTGAAACGTACTGCGGGGAAAGTTATGGGTAAAGAAACGGTTTTCGAAAGAATTAATTTGAAAGTTGTCTTGGAATCGTGCTATATGACAATAGAGAGAAATAATAGTGTATGAATGGTAAGTCACAATACTATTGTTCAGCGGCGGGATTGAAAGAGTCAGTTGGGTGCTATGGTTATGTTACACGTGGACTTCTATGGGGTTGTTTCCTCCTTTTACAATCAAGTATACTTATATGAAACCTGTAACAAGGGAAGACCTTGTCAATTGAACAGTGGCCCTATATTATATTTAAATCATAAATGTATTCGCAATTGTTGTAACGACTGTTTGAGAATCTTTACAAGAAACAAACATACGCAGAAAATGCATACTTTGTAATATCATAATTTCAAAATCATATACAGCCGCGATCGATGTTACGATATGATGATATTGAGATAACCTGCAAGATATTGAGGTGAATTATTTAATATTTTAATTGAAAGGGGAAGTTATTAAAATATTCAATTTTGTCACGTCTTTACAACATGGGTATAACTGGAAAACCGACGGAAATCTTCAGATTTTTGACAACGACGTCACGTCACAATCGCAAAATCATATGAACTTCGACCAGAACAGACGACCGAGGTTCAAGCTATCGCTCCGGCCAGTCTAGACTCGATAGCGATTGGCAGCGATTTTTCTTCAGATTTTTAATGGCTACCCAAAGTAGCCATCTCTCGATAAGATTAAAATTTGGATTGGCACTCGGGCTTTATCAAGCATCGAGTGAAAATGTCACCGCAATGTCTGTCTGCGGCGGAATTATTAAACGTGGTTCTTTTCGAACATCTTGGTAACTAGAAAAAATTAATTTTCTCTCCATAATTAATGGAATAAATGCATAGGCAAAGTTGGAGCGTTATAAGTCGTCGTAAAATGCCGACGACCTTTTATTTACAGATCCGTTCGTAGATTGGTATTACGCAATCGTGGACTATTTCTAACGCGATGTCGAAAATGCAAGTGCACGCCGTCTCGAATCGCTGCTATTCCCGAGCCAGTGACTCCGAAGGTTCAAGGTAATGTCGGTTGACAGTGATAAAGACAAGTTGCACTCCCCTCCGGCGATGATTAAACGCCTCTCGACTTCCAGGGACATTTGCGAAGCTGCGGTCTAATTGTTAATCCAGCTGAACGAACGCACCGCAGCCGAGAATCGCGTAAAAAATTGCCGAACCGTTTCGAATTCTCTCTCGGATAATTTCAAAATCTCGGTATTTAGTTAATACTCCCAAGGCCTCCGGTAATTGTTCATTGTAACACTTACATGTTGAGATTGAGAAACAATATTATGTAATTGTTGCCATGACCTCATAAGAAATAAACAATGAAACCGTTGGCCACGCAAATACAGATAAATCATCTAGAAACAAGTGAAATCATTTCTAATATTAATACTTTAGATATACATTACAAGTTTTGCTCAGCATTTACTACCCGCTGATGAAAATAAATCACAGATGCTTTTCTCATGCAAAACCTATCAAATTGTCAAAGTTTAATCGCCCACGCCGTTTGGCACACTATTTACGCAATTGTAACACAATTTACGCGGTTTTGAAACGTCATTATTATTTTCTTTTGAGCTACTTCTAATAAATACGTATTTCTGAAAGTTATATGTACTAGCTTTTACTTCCAGTATATTTTTCTATTGTACTGGCAGACTTTATTGGCGCGATTTTTATTTGCGTAAAACGAATCCACGGGGAACGGATACTCCGCGTAAATTGAGGGACGGGTGTGCTTCGAAGAGTCATAACGAAGTAAATTTGGCAAAATTGTCCAAAATGCGTGCAACGCTTTTCGCGATTGCCTGAAGGATCTGCTCCGACGAGCTCGACAAAAATGTACCCTAGTAGCACAAAATATTTGTCTTATATTATCTATACATTTAACGAATACAGTACATTTTGTAAATATTTAGCAGATATTTGAAATATTTGCAAGACATTTACTTTAGAACATTATTATCATAATATTTGTATAATATCAGTTCCACGTGTTTTCGTAATATTCTTCTTAGAAACATACAAAACGTTTTGTTTCATTTTAATATATGTATTTTTTCAATTTTATCTGCTGAATACACTTTAAACGTTTTAAAAATATATAAAATCAAAATCACANATTTAAAATCAAAATCACACGTTTTGCTCCCATAATGAAATAGCGGAACGAAAATGTTGCAAAAATTTGTCGTGTTTTTTGATACCTAATGAAGGGTCCGATAATAATGGTAAAGTAAAAAACGTATTTTCATTATGTTCATAAATTAAAAAAATATAATTTTGACCTAGGTTCATAAATTATTAAAGCTAAATATGTCATTGAGATTTTCAACAAATTTTTTAGACATTTTTGAATGAAATCTACATCTTAAAAAATCTGTTGCTTGAAATATTTGGCAAAGATTACATAGAAATATTTAAAAATTATTCTGTGCTACCAGGGTATGCACGCACACGCGTAATCCGAGACGCAGGAGTAAGTTTGTCCGGGGTATAGTCAGCCACGTGGGAACCGAGTCTGGGGTTGTTTCGAGTCCCGAGGGTTGTCCCGAGAGCAAGGGCGTGCTCCTGGTCGGACATCGGGCCGATGTTAGCCGGTGTTCGCCAATGTTCACCGACGTTCACTTTGGCGGCACGTGACGGGCGTTGTTGCACGCGCAACGTAATCGTGGACGCACCGCACGCGCGTTATGCACTTCATGGCGCATCGAATGAGCGGCGGAGCCCCATTGTCGATGGCGTTTACCAGATCAGGGATTAAGTACCTCTTGATGGAAACTAAACTGCGTTTAGACTATCACGATGGTCCACTTCGTGCAAAGATTTTTTTTGCTCGGTTGAAGCGGGGAGTCTTCATGAACGAATCCCGAACTCTGACCTGACTATGAAGAGAGCAAAACTGAAAGAGAGAAGACAAAGGGGCTGTTTTCTTGCTTTTCCTTTCTTTTCTTACTTGAAACAGGGGTGCAGCGCAATGTGGTGACAGCCTAACAGCAAGAGAAAGAAAGAAAGAAAGAAAGGATAGCCCCTCTGGTTACTCTTTTCCTCTTCGCTGCCTTCGCGTTAATATCAACCGAATAAACACGAATTAGTAGAACTTACGCATAGAATTAAAACATTAATTACCCCACGAACGGCTCTTTGTCTTAGAAATATTATCAGATTGGGCATGGATTCGTAATATTGTTTATGAGTGCCGAATTTGCCATTTAAATGTTTTTATATATTAAATTACGCATTATATGATTTGCAATGCATGTGCATACGCATATTATTAAGTATCTATTAGGCCCAGTTTTATGTCGCTTTTAAAATATATGTTCGGTACTGTTATGCTTTAAAAATGTGCTGAAGGTTAATAGCAGTGTATAACAAACATGCAATTACATTATCCGAGGTAAATGGCTGTTTTGAATGTCTTCGCTATCGTTTGAATCGCGGCGAGTTCAAAACACGGGTCATATTTCTTTGGCAATTGAAGAGCGGTGTTCAAGTTTGAGATTCGCCGAGATAAGGGTGTCCTGATAAATCATTTAGTATTAGGAGAATACTATCACTCAATCCTCTCCTCTGGGACAAGTTGCGAGATAATTGTAGTTCAAAGGTGAGTCTGGGGTTGCAATGTGATAAATATTCACGACGAAGCAAGGCCGTCTCATCGAGTGACGCGTCGCCAATAAAGGCCTCCCTCATAACCACGATGAAGATTTATTTAAAAAAGAAAGAAAATTAGCAAAGCACCCTCAAGTCACGGGAGGTAGGCGCGAAAAACAGTACGACAATTTCACGTGCACTGAGTATATTTGTTTATCTATGTGTACAAATTAACAATACCTTCCTAAACGTTCCTTATGAATAAAAAATTATGAAAAATCCATTTTACGATCCATCTTGAATATGTAGCGTAAAAGAGGTTAAAAAATGGAGGGAAGAAAAGACTATCGAACAAAAGTAACTAAGTTGTTTATAATTATTTCAGGTTCGTGCAATTTTTAGCACAGGCTTGTCGACTAGTGTCGAACTGTCGTTAATTGTTGGTGTTAAATTACAGACGTAACGAGCGGCAATTACTGCCAGCCCAGTCAATAATGAACTTTCTGGACAGGACTATTGTAAAAACAAACTCGCATAAATCGCGGCGGACTACTTCGTTCTGCAATTAGTTTCAACACTTGGTTAGACGTCGCTAAATAAAGAATGAGTGCTTTAACGATGCATGTCTGTGTCCACCGGTAAATAAACAGCCAATTGCGAAATGTATCTTTTTTTAGAATTATTCATCCTGTGTCGAGGAAACGTTCATTCCAGAAAACGTATATATTTTTTAGGTTCAATTAAATCCGACAAGTCCATTACGACTTGATTGGCAGAAACATAAATAATGATTTAGAATCATTTTTAAGTCATTTGATTTGCAACGGATTGCGACATTTCATTGGTCTAAAATATTTCCCCGTGAATTTTGTAAATCGCTTCGTTTCAATTGATTTTTCATTAGGCACCTGTTACGATAAACCCACGCTTTCATTTTCCGGCTATTTTCGACATCTTCAGTTGGCCTTGTTTGGTTTATTTATTTCTCCATTATTTTCTCTTTTGTTTTAGAACGGATCCAGGAAACGCCAGGCGGTTCTCCGATTAGGGAGGAATGTGAGTGTTCATTTTTATCTTTATTTCCGCCTTTTTCACCGCGTTGACCTAGTTTGAAAAATCGAAAAAATATCGACTCCCGTCGAAGACCTCGCCCGGTATATTCCCCAGGGCATCGTATTCCATTTCCCGGTTTTCCGGGCGGACATAACCTCGATACCGCGAATGTTACTCCGATAGTAACCAGAAAATCTGAGTACTCGTTTTGAAGCCGTAAAATTCGGTCGCGGGACAAATAAAAACTTGACTTTGCGGTTGAAAATGTGCAGAAAAACGGGAGATAGGTGAGAATAAAAACATACATACGAAAACTCTTGCAGAAATATTAATTCGCCCACATTCGGTCGCACTCTTGTGAAAATATAAATTCTAGGAAACATTAGGATTCTCTTTATCTTTAAATCATTCGTTCTTTCCTGGTTACCTTAAATCGTATGAAATGCAGCTTCGCGCGATGAATCCGTATCACTGAATGATATCACTCAAATCCCTATATGCCGTCGTAAGTATGCATTTCAGACCTGTCGGCAGTCAAGAGTATCCTCTTTACGCACACACGACAGTTGGTCACGATGATTTATAAAGAATATATATACGCGAAATTATATAAAAATATATATTCTCGCTCACTCGTTCACGCTCTATTAAAAATGGATACTCTAAAAAATGTTATCTTTAAGTCATTCGATTTTCCTTCATTAGCTTAAATCGTATGAACTGCAGCTTTGCCCGATGAGTCCCTATCACTGATTGATATCACTCATATCCCCATATGTCGGCATACGTACGCATTTCAGACCTGCCGGCAGTCAAGAGTGTCCTCTTCACGCACGCACGCCAGTTGGTCACGCACGCTCCAACCCGACAATGGCTCCGTTACGAGCGATTACACGTTACATTTCAAGTTGTTTATTATCGATCTTCGGCCTTTCGTATAGATAGCCTCTCGAGAGGTGCTCGAAACGGCCCTCGAACTTAAGTTCGATCGTTTTGAGCTCGATTTTCGAGTGATGCGGGCAATTTATGCCTTTACCATTTTCGATTCCAACGACACATACTCGTGAGAGTCCTCTTGCCTTGAGTTTCTTCCTTTTTTATCTTTCCTCCAATTATGAACAAAAGTATTTTCATTCCAAAGGCTCGCCAAGGGAATACGTTCGAGGATTCACTTAGAAATCAGCGAATACAATTTCCTTCTTTGAGAGACGATTGCCTTTCATTTCATATGATAAACAACAATGCGATTCGGTAACAAGTGGGGTTCGGTGATTTCCAACGATTTACGGGGATTTCTATTTGCGATTTCCAATTGATTAACCATATCGTTTCAAGGGTTAAAATTCACGATTTCCTGAGTGAATACTCCCTCGAGTACGTACCAAAATGAAGATTCGCTGTCGCCAAAAGAGAGGGAATGTTGAATTCTTTCGTAACGAGAGTGCACTTAAGATTGGAGGCAATGTAATGTAGTGTACCTAGACTGCACGCGCAGTCCTTGAAAAAGAAAAAGAGAAAAAGAGGCGAGTCCTCGTCCTGACACATGGTGCCAAGAGACTTCGGGCACCAGTTGTCGCGGCACGCTTTGCCACGTGCGCGACACGTGGACTCTGATGAGTGGGATTGTTCATTCCACGTTTTATTCCGTGTTTCACGGCGGGATGCGTGAAAACCTGAGCTTTCGCGCCTCTTCGTGGTAATTGGAATTAATCGGGATGCACTCGCACTGACCGCCGAGTGGTTTCAGCCCGACCTCTGATACCCCAAAAGGGGGGAAGTAATCAACTAAAATTAATCGGATTAACTGGAAAATAAATGAATGGCGCCCACGGTCATCGATACTCGAATGTTTCCAAAAACAACCTTTCCACAATTTATTGTTTATTTCCGACGAAATAATAACAGCCCTCCAAAGCACTAGCTGAATATCCGTGCTTCGCTCTAATATACCATCTTCGTTTTCACCCAATTAAAAAGTGAACATCGAAATTTCGTCTTACATGGATGCAATTAATTCCAATAATGAGTATTTCTTCCAAGTCTCATACTTCTAGATCAAACCGCTTTTCGAAAAAGCCTAAAATTCCAATCCATCCTTTCGGCTCTGTAAAAGCCAAATTTCGAAAAATCCCTAATTTGTGGGTGTTCATTAAGACACGAAGGCTCTCCGAAAATGTCGACTTTTTATCTGGTTTAGACTGGGCGTTGATTATCTCTCAGCGAGTCAATCGGTTTGGATTTTATATATTAAAGGAAGATTATTAATATACATCTTTCCATTCGGTTCATAATAATTTGTTCGCCCCTCAATTTAGATGTTTTATAAAGGGTCCATCGTATGTACGCGGTTTTGGTAAATTGAAGTTACGTAATGGTTAAAAACGTGTCCCCTGAAAAATGTTCCTGGGCAATACTCGGTGCATGGAACGAACGACACATTTACGCGATTAGCGGAGCAGTCCGGATGCGTCGCTCGGGGCAATAATTCGAAGTATAATGTCCAATCGGGCAAAATTCCCGGTTCCGTCATTCTCTGTCTTTCGTATAAGTCCAGTTGCTCTTTTACCGCGTGACAATGCATCACGCGAGAATTGGGCGTATCGGCGTCTGCCGAAGGCAATAAACCTCTCCGGAGGCCCGATAAAGCGTTCAATATTCCGGATACGTCCTCTGGTGACATTTCGCAGGTTCGGCCGCCCACGTGGGCCCCCTAGTAACTTTTCGCCACAACTGCACGTCAGTCGCGAAGGGCGGCGCTAGATGGGGAAGTTTTATCGACGGCGACGCACACCTACCCAGTCGGAGTGAAACGTTAACGCGGGCTTTATTATTTTCGACACCGAAGGATTTATGCAATAAGCGGCGTTTACCGCGGGGCTTCCTATGTGCCCGACTGTCCTCGGAGCACATAGGAAGTACATGGCCACACCGGGCCAGGTTTATGCCGGACGCGAATCGATAGCGTCTACCGGTGTCCGCAACTCCATTAAGATAATTGCCGCTTCCCTCGGGTATCTCTGTCTCTCCTTCTCGCGCTATACCCGTGTCTTTTCGTTTCGCTTCTCGATCGGCCGGCGCGGTTAATGGCGACGTCTCTCTCGCGCCCGCGGACTCCGCGATAGCGCCCTCTCTCTCGGGCTCCCGAAACTGCCGGTCGCGTGGCTTATCCTTGGACGCAAGATGTATAGACCCCGCTCACCGATCCAACTACGAAGACTAAGGAAATGAGAGAGAGGAAAACGGAGGAGCGAGCTCTTTTTCTCTTTTTCTACGTGAAACAGATGCGAAGGGAAATATAACAGCCTATCTAACGGGAAGAAAACGAGGGAGAGAAAAGATAGCCCCTCCGTCTGCTCTTTTCTTTTCGCTGACTTGCAAAACGTATCAAGAGAATGGTTGGGTTGGGGTCCATATATCTTACGTCTCCGGTTTAAACCATGAATATGTGCTGCTTTTTGCATTATACATGAAACCAAATGGCAACTGTGTCGCCTCTTGAGTACAAAGGGTTAATGTTTATTGGAAGGTTGAAGATTTAAAAGATGCTCGTAAATGACTTTATAACACTCTTGAGAAACAAGTGTCACTTTAAAAATCTGTCTTGTGATGTATCCAGGTCTTTTTTAAACATCTACATGTATACCAAACACTGGGAGTATCGGCAACCCCATATATTTCCTCAAACTGTCATCAGGGGGTGACTGTCGCATGCATTCTCGATATTTTCCCACACTTCCAAGCAAAATGTGCAACCTGAAAAATCAATTTGGTGAAATTGGAAACGGGAATAAATCGGATTAACCTACACGAAACATTTGTCGAGTAATCGTAGAAACCGAGGAACGTAAAATATCAAATACCGTGTAATACTTCATAGTGATAAACGGCCGCCAATAATGGCACAGCCTTTGAAAGTGAAAAACCTCCTGCGCCAGGAATTGTAGATACTCCTTTTGGAAAGCAAAAAATAAATCATTCTTCACATGCTGGCTACATTTTTGGACCAGTTGGGAATTCAGGTCTTCCTGGGATTGACCTGCTGAAGGGGGGAATTTTCAATCGACCTGTATGGACACAACTCGAAAGTTGCGCGCATATTACGACGCCCAGTAGAGCGGAGAAAACCGGCAGAAAATGCCCGGCCGATTTTCCCGATCGAGACGATCACGGGCAGCTTTGTTGGTGCCGACCTCTCCATTGTAGGCAAAACAACCGAGGCCAACAATGGCGGACGCGACGCCACTCCTGTAACGAGCGCCGAGCGAAATGAGCGTTTTCAATGCGACCCCACGGAGTTCATGGCGGCCATGCGGATACTGAATTTATGGTGTCGCTGTATTGTCGAGTCTCGTATCCCAGTTCCCATGAACGAGCTCACCTAATCGTCCATGAGAGCCCATTTGCTCCTCCTCTGATGCACCTCCGTTGACCATATTCTGCGGCTACTCTTATATTTGTACACATTTCAGCCTGTATTTAGTTATACTTTACTTTCATTAGCACTTACTCAGGAAATTATGGATTTTAACGCTCGAAATAATGGTGAAATCAGCTATAAAGTCGCTGGCAATCGATAGAAGTCATCGAAACACTGTCACAATTTCAAGACCTAACGTCACTTGTTACCGAATCACATTCTTGTTTATCATATGAAATCAAAAGCAATCGGTTCTCAAAAAAGAAAACCGTTTTCACTGATTTCAAAGTAAATAACCTCTTTTGCTTTGTTCCAGTGCTTCCCAGTCTGTAAAAACTAGTTTCGAGTGTTACGCACATTCTTTGGATATATTTGTATATTATACATATATACATGGATATATTTTTGCATTCTTCTGTTGTCAGTTTTATGTCAATGTTAATGATTTTGATATCCCGAAAATTGTCCTACCATAATTTCAAGTGTTTCGTGCTTTCAAAATGGTTAAGGTGACTACAAAGGTAACGACAAATCATAGTGATTGTTAATATATACAGTTAAATCGAGTTATTTTGCAGCGTCCACGCGTCAGTTAAATCTGTACATTGATTTGCGCAGATTTATCGTTAAGGCCGGTAGCCAGTTTTAAGAACCACTGTTTTATACCACGGCGAGTCAATCCGCCCTTCGGCACTTATTTTCTGCAATCATTCTCTCTACTATACCACCTTCAATAAAGTTTCATGGGATTCTTTTAATCCAGCCAAGATGAAACGTTGTGCAGCTTCGCTAATAAACCTTCCACTCCAATTCCTCGATATAAATCTATTCATCACGGGTGGATTATTAAAAGATCTTCCCATTCTCTGCAATGGCTTCATCCGTGATCTTCATTCCCTGATTACCCGCTCCCGATTTTGCAGTGTATTAAACTTTTTGTCCTCTTCTTTGGAGAAAGCGAATTTGTTTCTCATGGCACTTTGGCCGCCCGGGCGGAAAAGGAAACGCCCATGCTTTTACCATGACGGGAATGGACCATAGAAAAGGTGCTAAGCGCGACAAAACCGTGACATCCGGCGGACACGGGTCGCCACGTGACCCCTTCATGGTTCCACTCTGAACCAAGAACGAGTCGAGACTACCCCTGTTAAAGATATTATTACAGGGGTGCAAACCAACCACCATAGAGGCTTTTCATCGGTGGCGTGGACGGACACTCGGCAAAAAGTCGCCAAACGTGTACCTTAATCGCTTCCTCTTCATGGCTGTCGGTAATAAAGGCTTTAACATTGAAATGTGACACATCTTTAAGGCACTTCGGAAACAGAAATAATTAAAAATTAAATATCTTCTGAATTTTTTTTATTTCTTCTGGTTATAAAGACATCTGTCTAAATAGTAATTATAATAATTTCATTTCACTAAATCGATGGATGGCATGAAGTGAAGTACACAAAATGCCTGTAATTAAAATTATATCGCATGGATTTTTTTGCGGGGAAAAATTTCCACGAAAATTCGTTTTTTTGCGATTTTTTTGGTTACTTTGAGGCTGGCGGGATATTATATCTGGATTTTGAAATTTAATATCGAGGGGCAGGAAAATGTCATTCCGGAACGCATTGTAAGTTTCATCGCAAAAAATGAAAAATAAAGGGCGAATTGTGTCCGCGAAGCCAAACTAACGAAATGTTTACACAAAACGCCCGTCGGGGGTGAAAGAGACCAGCAAGGGGTTGCTTTTTCTGCCGTCCGAAATATCGGAGAGGGATCCGCGCATTTAATCGGGCTCTGCTTTAATAACAAGGAATTAGGCAACCGACCATGGTTTTCCATTGATACGACCGAATCCGAAGCCGAACGATGTTTCATACTCCGCAGGGAATCTCTCTGGCTTTCGGTTATTGTAATCAGAATAATCGGAAGAGGATTATCAATTGCTTCTCGTCGTGCCCTTTCATGCATTCCCCTCTCTCTATACCGTACTTTCCTTTTCAATTAAGAAGTTCGAAGATTAAGAACAGTACCCGTTAATCCAAACTGCAAGCAACCCCATAAAGTGAGTAATACTACTCCAGCTGTATATTCATAAATAAATTTAATTACAACCGCAAAATATATTGATCCCTAAAACTGAGACCAATGGAATACATACTTTTATAGAAATTCTTAAGATAATTTAATGAAAAATTAAAAACAATTTCCATTCGTAAACAGTAGGTACTCGAAATCGCGGGTTAAATTGTATGGCCAAAAGTTGTAATTAGAGCATATGCGATGTTAGAGAGATAACTACAAGGTTTTCTTAATTTTTATTTTATTTTTCTTATCAAAGGACCCTGATTTATGCCCTTAGGAGGAGACTGGTTAAAGTCACCGACGCCCCCTGGAAATCCGTAGAAAGGAAAAACATATCGCCCCCTAATAACCCTCATTGGCACCCCTTCCGCCCTTCTTGCAGGGTACACCCCTGTTTTCATTTCAATTTCTACCCCTTGGGTACCCCAACCGGGACCAGATGGCGAACGCTTTGGCTCCGTGCCTGATCATTGGTGGCGCAGGGATCGGAATGATTGGACATGTCAATGTTTGGTTAGGCTCATACTCGTATGTGTGTAATGTGGTTAACGAATCAGTTTGTTTTGCGGCTTCGCTACTTCGGGACGCGCCGAGGATTGCTGGGCTGGATAGCATCAGGTAAAGACACCTCCTCTCTTTCTTCCATTATCGGACTAGCAGGATGCTCTCGGATTATCTCGTGTCACTGATTAGGCCGATTTGGATCAAGGGTCCTGCCCATCGCCAACACATTGTAATTTGTGTACACAAAACATGTACCGCTCGCCAAAAAACTGTAGCACCTAAAAATCAAAGTTATGCATATCTGATTATCAAATACATTGTTCAGCATAATGAACGGAGATTTTGGCCGTGCATTGATAATCGCATCTTTTTAAACTACAATTAAATCATCTCTTCACATTATCCTAAATAATTAGTCTCCGGTTTGCACGAATTTTATTTTCAGGTGTTGGGATTTTTGACCAGCCAATGTGTCAGAAAATGTTGTACTTCTCGAAATATCGAGATGGGAAAACATATTTTTTAAAGGGAAACGATAAACGTGACAGGTATTTTGGTGAGTTTGAAAATTTTCTGGAAGGATTCGTTATTTATGGAAGGACAAAGAAAGTTAGCTTTTATTCGGTTATGTTATACGTTATAAAATAGAATGGAGGATGCTCTTCATGCTTTATTTGTTATCTAAAAATTGGAAAATTCGGGCGAAAACTGACGGGGATTTGTTTTCGTTTCCTTTACTTCCGAACCTTCTCCTGACTCGCTTTATGAAAGCTGAATTTCCTTCTAATATTCACCGATGCTCTTTCCCCTCGTAAGCATTTATTACAACAGAGAGGTTCCTATACTTCGCCATTCCGTCGATCCCGCTGAGCAAATATTAATCGACCAACAGCCTTCCAGGCAAATTTGAAAATGCCCGAAGGTAGACGAAAAATCAAAATGACCAATCGGTTCCTCCTCCGCAAATTTCACCTCGAAGTTGAACATGAAAAAATGTCCGATAGGTATTTCCTTTTCACTAACGCACGAATTGTACTTTTCTCCTAAAAATTCACTGAAACAATTTCATCGCAACTCATCGCACGAATTATGCATTATATAATATTACAGTTCTATTACATACTTTGACTGATTCTTCCCCTTAGACTTCATTTTGTAATAATTTTCAGTTTTCTAATGCGGTCATTTCTCTTCGCGAAATTTCATTAAGAAGTTACTCTGATTTATCCGAACCTGGAAGACTGGTAATATGCGACCAATCTTTGAATTGAACAAATTTTGAAGGCATTCAAATTTTACCAACAATTGTATCAACGATTTATCTCTTTAAAATTAACTCGATAAAGTTGCCTTCGGAGTCCGCCGATTCGGATGGTCTTTATGGAAAAATGAAATTAGGGGACGCCGCCGATTCTCGCCTAACACTTGACGGATTCTTCAAATATACTGCAAAACGAAAGAAACGATAAACAGAAGGGTCGCTCGAGTGTTTAAACTCGGACGAGTGATATAACGAGATCAAACGTACCGACGGGAACAGCTGCGGGTGCAAACAAAACTTCGGCAGCGAGCAAATGCGATCGCTAAGGCAAAAATACATATCGCGAATCTCGGGAGACAGAAATGGACCGACAGCTATATTGATTCTGAACAAACCATAAAAGGGACCTTCGACTATATTAAAGGATTCGACGAGCGGTTTTAGGCTCCGTCTGAGTCTTTCGAACCCTACAGGATGAGTCACGTAATCGAGATAAACACCTTTTCCCTCCGCCTAAAATAGAAAAATATATATATATAAAAAATACATTTAAACAATATACTAAAGCCTAACTACTTATGCCGATGTTTTCTCCCGTGACAGAAAGATTTTCTACAAAATCCACAAGCCACTATGGATTTGCAAATTTGCAGTGGTACTTCATTTGTGAATACTTTTGATTGTACAAAAATTTGATAACTGGATAAATGTTGGGTTGATAAGAAAATCACGGGTAGAGCTTAAACAAACTTTCGAGGCATCCAGAGAGGAATTATCTATCGGGGAACAAATCATCATTATCGGGTCTCCCAACCCCATAATTGCCAGCCTTATGGTTTCGTTGGTAGCCAAGGCACGAACTCCTCCAGCTGACCGTAGAGCCGACTTGCACTAGTCCTATAACTGGAACGCAATATCCCGGAACACCCACGGACCATGGAAGCCATAATGTGGAGCAGACCTAACCTGTATGGGACGGCCATAGGAGGTTCGGAGTGATTCACCAAAATGCCCGGCAGATGCGCGATCTAGAAGATAGCCGATTAACATTTAACATCCTGAAGTCAGTAGCTGGATCTTATCAGCTGTTTGCCCGGCTGACTTTGACTTTAAAGAGGGTTACTCGCGCCACGTGTGCAAAACGTCAAGATCATGACTGGAAAAAGGATCACGCGAAGAGTCATTAATTGCAAAAACTGCGAACTGTAAATTAACATTTTCTGGTACATTTTTTTATTTAGGAGTTACTACAATTTCAACATGGGTCTATATACATTCTAATGGGTGTTAATGATGTTGGCTTGGCATATTAGACTCGTCTGGATTTAGATCACCGAACTGAATTTTGGATTTTAGCGATGTCAGGGTATAAAAATTTTACCGAAAAGGCGGGTCTAATGAACTAATACCGGGTCCTGGAAATTAAACATCACGCGGAGTGGACGGCAGAAAATTACACCTGTCGATATCACTTTTATGACGTCAGATTGGACGGATTAAAGCTTCGAAACTGATCGACCAGCCTTGATGCGATACCGCGGCAATTTTCACCGGTTCTTTTTTAACGAAATCCAGAGAGAGACCTGTATCGATCTCAGGATATTATCCGCGGCTAAAAGCCGTTGACATGTAAATATAATCAATTAAAATTAACTATATTCCTAGTAACGAGGGAAAAATGTCTGATTTTATCGCAGAGGGTACATCTCTTGCTGGTATGCCATTCATCCGTTATATAAATTTACATTACAAAAATTGATAATCAACGAAGTGACTCCGCAGGAATGACTAGCTTCCCCCACTTTGCCGCAATTCCCCTTTTAGCCTTTCCGCGCGTTCTCCCTCACACTCACTTCCAAGCTAGTGCAAGAGTGAGATGAAGCGACCCGCCGTGGAGGGGAAGTCAGCGGAGGAGGGGAAGCTATTTTGCTACAAGGAGTCACTTCACCCATTTGATTCAGAATCTCAGAATGAGAAAATCTCGCGGAAAACCCGTCCAAACGATTCCCACCGAGTGTTCTAAGCCACTCGTAAGGCGAGAACTGATATTTTCGGGGTGCCAAAGCGACGAGGAATGAACGACAAGGTTTTGCGACGCGCCCGAAGTGGTAGCTCTTGTTCGCATTGGGCAAAATGACGGCGAGCGAAAAGACGGGATAGATTCCGGCTTCTATTCTGGCACAACCGAAACAACCGGCGCAACCGGACGTGACGAGTGACAAGCTCGTTGGCTCGTTCGTGAAGTCAAGCCTGCTCCCCCATGGCGCATTGTGCGACGAGGACACGGGGAAACTTAGCCCTCCCGGGCCCGGGGTGCACCCACGCACAATAACCACCCCTAATAGGTACACGCATCCCTTGATTAGAACCCACCGAGTCGGGAGCACCAGCCGATACCGTCCTTACTTTTCTAGCTCGTACGGCAGAATGCACTGCGGAAGTAGCAGATGCGGCCACCTCTGCTCCGGTCCAGAATTTTCGGATTTACGGAATCCAAAGGATCTGTTTCATTTAAATGATACCCTTTATTAATCTGAATTCTCTCTGGGAAAGAACGGAATCGCCCTTGTTCAGTTGCTTAAGTTGAATTCCTGAAAAAGTAGATATTAATGATAACCATTTTTCAGACCCAGGAAGAAAATGCAACACAACACTTAAATGCGGTTTAAGCGCATTATGAACCATTCTTTTGGATAGACATTGACCAATTTCATTAATTTCTGATAACATTTAATAATATTATAAAGTCATTTTATCGAGATAAATACTGGCCAAACAAATATTGAAAGAGAGATAAAATTTGGAGTAATTTTTCTTTTACGCAGTTGTCGCTGATCTTTTCGACAGCCTATATCCTATCGACATGAAGTATGTGAAAGCAAAACTTCTTAAGATGTCTTAAAAGAAAGCATGAAAAATCGTATTTTCTGGAAAATGTCTTTAAAGTGCCAAAGCAGTTCTTTATTTAAAATGATAATAAACACCTGCAAGTATGATTAATAACACGCTTAAACTATATTTAGATGTTTCACTTTTTGCTGTACCTATTTCAAACGTGGATATTTTTTAGGCTGTTAATAGGTAGAAGTCCTCTTAATTTCATATCTCGCGTATTACGGAATTATGAACTTCGTTGCCTGGACGCAAACCGCTACATCATACATAACTTATTAAACTAGTTAGATGGCTGTTCATCGATGGTGTAATTTGTCAAAATATCGACACACCATTACCAGACCTTTTTCACCGAACTAAGACTTCACGATATATTCCGACAAAGTGCTGCTTTTGATGGAGTACGAGATCCTTTTATCTCTCAATCCAGTTACTTTGAGTCCTTGTTCATAATGGCGGGTCCACCTGTTCCCACGGGAGAAGCGAGCGTGACTGCAACCTGCTCAAAAGGATTTCACGAGTTATCGATGGCGAACTCGAGATATTCAATGGGAAATAATTTTCGGGTCACGTGCCCGACGAGAGGGGAATCCTCCCGTCTGTACAAGTCCTTTTGGTCTTTCGGACAAGTTCGAAACTGCCGGACATTGATGAATGCCCAACACGAGACCGGCCCTCGGCACAATTTGTTCGGCTCGTTCGAGCCGTTTGAACCTTTCAGGATCCATCGAGAATCGCTTTACGGCAGCTCGTGAGATTCATTTCTGCTGGCCCTAGGGATAGATCATTGTTTCGCCATTTTTTCTTTAATTTAGACGGTCCATCTTGCTCATTATATTCTCCGCGCAATTTTCCCTTGGAGCAACCTGTCTGCGACGAAGTCAGATTAAGTGCGATTAGTAAACCTGTCAATTAAATACGCAACATGCGGAGACTAAATTAATTAATTAGTGCATTGTACAGCGAAGTACCGTGGTAGAGTATAACGTGGCGTACGCTAAAAGTCAAATTCACGAATTAATATATTCCCCTGCTTTCCCAGGCGATTAAAGAAAAGAAGAATAATTGGTACGGCGTGCCACGCGATTAGGAAAGAATAATTAGTGCCGGAACAATTCTGCAGTAATGAGAGGCGAAGCTCGGTTTAATCCCCCGGGAATCTGCGTTTGGATGAATTTTCTCGATCCCCCTCTATCCCTCGGGAGTCAAGGGAATCCCGCGTGCAGAAACCACGTGCCCGCCTCCTCTCACGGGAAAGCAAAGATCCTTAGATACTGGAATTTGTCAATGGGGGGTAGATGGTTATCGGCGATACCCGTGGAAATTGAAATTTCGACCATTTCCAAACAATCGGATCACTTCTCGCTATTGACCGATAGCTAACAAACGAGGGCGAAACTAGTTCTCCTATGTACTTATTTAGTCTCCCTCCAAATCTGGGGTAAACATTTCCGCAAAACAAAAATTAATCCCGAAAATAAGACCATAACCTAAGAATATCGTAATGCTACACAGAACTGTAATCATTGCTCTTCCCTTCTCTTACCACCGTAGATAACGTTAATCACCTTAGAGTGTTAACAATCCGTGGGTATCCATGAAACTACTATAATTCAATAAGATTAAAAAATGGAGAATACCAAGAAACGTACTTGCTCTTTGATATGATAGATAAAAGAAACTTTTTAAAGGTCTAAAAGAATTTAATCATATTTTTAACATTGTTGTGGTCTGAAAGTAAAAATATTCTTATCTACATTTTTACATTCTTTAATCCTTTATCCCATAGAAGTACTGAACTGTTTTACCTCGTTGTACGTGCACTATTTGACGTTGACTGAGCGTGCTATCATTTGTTCATGTATGCATATAGTATAAGTAAAAGGTAGGACCGTCCTGCGTCGCGTTGAGTAATCAACTGTAATGCTTTCGTGTGTCAGGCATGCTCTATTTGCGTCACGCATGATAGATACGCTAATGATGTCCCAAGGGAACTTAATGTCGGAGCATAATCCAGAACACGCGTGTCCCATCCCCATCTCTTCTCTGCGACAGGGAACTTTGTTGAAAATCATTGACCACCGGCGAAAGACGCTGCCACCATTTTGCAATTCCATCGAGAATGCGGTATGGCGATGTACATCCTCAAAGAATATTTCAAGACAGGACGTAAACGCGAAACGAGGGAAACAGCTTTAAAAGTAGATAATAATATTGACCCACTTTGTAACGTTATTTTGGGGCTTTTTATAAATTAATACATTTTATGAATGCTTTTAGATTTGTTAAAATATCGAATTAAAATCTCGGCTCTAAACAGGTGAAACTAAACGGCTCAATTAATTAACAAAGTCGTGAAGTCTGCTATAATCGACAGAGCACCCTAAGACTATCACCAGGGTATAACATTAAACTTTATTATTTAACCACAAGCTATTAATACATTAGTCGCCTAACGTCCGTTTAACGACTCCTTAATAATCCCGAGGGTTTGGGGTACTTTCTCGTGCACCTGTAACTCGCAATGCCATTAAAAATTCACTAGAGATATCCCCTAGTGGCAATCTTTATTCCTGGCTCCAAGATATAAAATCCAAGTATCCACTTTTTTTCCAACTTCCGTGTACCACTTGCTGCAAAGAAATCCTTTTAAACTTCCATAATTTTCGTAAATGCGTTACTTATGAGGAGAAATCAATTTTTCCATTTTTATGGACGTAAATAAGTAAATGTGCTGAAAATCGACAGACTTAATTCGATGGCGAATCGCGATGAAGAGAAAAATCGATCCTTCCTCGTCCGGTTTCGTGCAGTTCGAGGAAAGCGTTTAAATCGCCACAGCCGTGTCATGGACGTCCATAGAATATACAATAAATCATGAATTACTGCTCATTATGATAATCGCGCCCTGGCGCTCTCGTATAGACGGTATCGGGCCGGTAAGATCGCGATCTACATGGCCGGCCACTTCATAATTCAGCCTTTTAAATAAGATCAGCCACGCGAGGGATGGCGAGCATTAGGCCTCGCCGTCCCGGCATGTTTCCCTTTCGAAAAAATAACCAACAAGGCGCCCCCGTGTTCCTGCGGCATTTTCAAAATGCCACCTAGAACGGTCTCCCTCGTTTATCGCGAACGACCAATTTTTTTCGGTTAACAAGCACGTCGAGTCTTTATGATGATTTTCTGCGGAGGAACTTTTTTAGCCATAACTTTTAATTCTTCTACGTCGTACTTTAAATTTGCTTAATTTCCTCCACATGTAAATTTCAATCCGTTGAGTTGCGCTTTAATTTAAACGTCTCTTTCTAGATGGAAGTAAGTAAAGGCTCGTGACGTGTTATCAAACCAGTTTCGAAATATATTGAAATATTTATGATAATCAGGAATTATGCTGGAGGTTGGTCGAATTCAAAATGGCAGCCGACTTGAGTGCCACGGTCTTCGATTGTTTCGTTCATATGGGCCCTCGATTTTGGGAACAAATGGTTCGTATGTTTCCCAACACTTTCCGAAACACGTACGAGATCGAAGGGTGATATCGAAACCGTCCTTCCAATACTTAAGGGAGATTGTTGTATTTGGTAAGATGCGGGAGAATGAGCGTCGTTACGTGAAACGTGCGGTACGTGTCGCTGTACACGAAGGACGGATTATTGGATAAGAGCCAAAATTTTGTCCGAACACGTGTAAACATTGTATCGATAATCGAATATAGCCTTCACGAGCCCGGCAATCTGTCGCCTAACCTCACGACTTTTGTATATAGACAATGTTTGAAAGCATTTGCACTAAACATCCAACTTACCATCCATGCGACCCCCGAAGTGATTTCTTGCCCAGGCATTGAAATCTCTGCAATTTGAGAAACAAAGACGATGAAAGAAACTATTTTGACAGAACAACGATAAGCTCACGGATCCATTTTACATAATCGAAAGGATATTGGAGTTTAATCGAAGACCAAAAATCATAAACACGAAAATGAACTTTCAAAATTTTCAAAAATGTATTTAATAGATCATTCTGCCAGGTTTTCCATGCCTCATTTATTCTATCGCCGTAATGATACAAAGTTCATTATCATAGCACAAAGCTACAATGTGACCGAATCCTCTCAGCCTCTTGCACAATCCTTGCCACCATTTTCCCGAAGCAAACATCCCAACAAATTTTCCATCTCCATTTCGTATGTTCCGTAGAATTCGAAGAGGTCCAACGAGAAAAGGAGTCAAAGTAGTCAACGATCGGAAAATCGAACGTTTTCACCCGGAGCCACTCCCTTGGTGTCTCGCCCCACCACCCGTCTCCCACCACCCACCACCCACCTCTGTAGATCCGCGAATAACGCACGCACGGGCGAGGATGCGCATGCGTCTATGCACGAACACATCACCAGGTGTACCAACACCACGGGAGAGGGCCGTGTCTCCCTGATTTCCCCAGGGACCCGGTGCTGCGTCGCCCCGGTCTTCTCTCTCCCCCTCGCTCTCCGGGAGGAAGAGAGCGGGACGTTCCCAGCATCCCTCCCGGCCCCTGGAAACGTCCTGCAGGACTCGCTGGTTCCTCGTAAAGCCATTCCGTCGATTAGTCCCTGATTTTATCCGCACCGCTCGGTACGGCAGGTCCCCGTTACGTGGATTTACTCCGACGATGCGTGGCGAATGCGTGTACATCGCCGGAACTGGACGCCTACGCACCCTTATCCGAGTAACCCGTTGTCGCCGAGTTTGCGGTATATTACGGTATAATTAATCCTTGAAAATCGATGAACGTGACTTAGTACGGATTTCATCTCTAGAGTGGCATGAACGCCTGGGAAGGATTCTATTTCATGGCGATTTACATAATACCTGTTCACAGGTGCGCATCCACGTTCCGCGAATTCATGAGAACATTAATTGGTAAAAATTGATGGTCCGTTATTTTGGAGGTAGATAAAAGTTATGAAAAATATACGACATACCGTTGCTGGGATACTTATCGGGGGGGGATGAAAATTTCTCATCCCCAAAAGTGACAAGAACTCTTTGGAATGAATTTCATTCCATAGTAATTTTCACTTTACATATTCACAGGTGCGAATTCACATTCCAAGACTTCACGAGATTATTCCATCGTATACAAAATTATGACAACCGATCGATTCGAAGATAAATAGAAGTTATGGAAAATTGACCATATACCATTGCTGGTATACTTAGTTGAGAGGGGATTTTCTCATCCCAATTAATTTTGTACCATGGCGAGTTTCACTCTATGTATTCACAAGTGCCGATTCGCGTTCCACGTATTCAAAGGGATGTTATAGCGAGGGTGAAAATTGGTAGTCAATAATTTTTAAGATGAACAGAAATTATAGAAAATTAACGGTGTTTGTGTATTTTTCCGTGGGGGTGCGAATTTCTCGTAGGACGTTCTCGCAAACGAATTGTTTCGTCCCTGGACGATGATACATATTTACTCGTCGGTGTTTTCCCCGTGAGAAGACGAGCCCGGTCGTGTCACCCCATGGCCCTAGGGCCCCATCGTGGCGCCAAGTGCTCGGGCAGAGCCATAGACTTCGGCCACCAGGGACACAATGGCCCGTAACACTTCGCCCCGGCCTCTCCCATGGAAGTTCCATGGGGCACGGACCCGCGACTTTTGCCGTGAAAAACCCCATGGGCCACTCCTTGCAATATGCTACCGCTGTGCCTACAATCGGATACTCCTGGCCTCCCGCGTTCCCAGAATTCCCTAGGCACCTTCTCTAGGGTTTCCGCTCTCCCTCGGGAGTTCACGGTGATATAATGTGAGAATTCAATTCCGGCCCGATTACACGCGACATCTCGTGCTCCCGATAACCCTTTCCCAAAATTTACCCGGATTATTGGGATAAGTGCTTCAGGCAATAAGAGATGATTAAAAGCAGTTCAACGTACCCGATTAAGCCCTGCTCTATACGAAAATTCTTAAAGACGATCCTTTCAAACCCTTAAATGACTTCCTTTTTTTTTTTTAATTTTTAATAGCCAAAAACAGGAGTAGAACCGTAACCGAACCGTATGGAAAATGACGTGAAACTCGCAGTAATTTAAATAAAGCTGCAAGGAAATTCCCATAAAAGTATCTGCATTTTTCGTTTGAAAGTCCAGACTTCATTGATCGAATATGAATATATTCCTCCTCGAGAATAATACAGCTAATTTCATGATAATTTTGTGCGGAGTTCTGAAATCTTGAAAATAAGTTTCAGAGTAAAAAAGAAGCTTGTTCTTACCTTTGGGTTACCTGATGGGGACGAAAGGTACCGTTTAAGCGTCACTTTAGCGGGGCTCTTAAGCGACCTAGGGGCAAGTTTAAGTAGCTCGACACCACGGGTAAATAGACACCGGACCGGTACCCCATAGACTCAGGTCTACCGGGAATCCTCAAAGGTTGCCAGACACCTGTAACAACAGTAAACGATCCCGAGCTGCCGAAAGGGTGAACCGTCGGGGGTCGACGGAGGAAAGAAAAAGGCGTACCCAAGGGGTAGTTGTGCTCACCAGGGTGGAAGAGAGAGGACTTGGCTTCTCCATCTGCCGGGGGGCACGTGCCGCGTCCGGAACGAACGATCCGGGTCTTCCCGACCTCATCGAGGTTTCCGACCACCAGCTGGCGGAAACCTCCGAGGAACCTCCAAGGCTCGATGACTTGCGAGGGACACTTTTAGCTGTAATCAGTGATCGTTAGTTCCGATGAAGTACTACCAATGAAATCCATTTCCTTAACGTGCCAACTGAAAGTTGAACTGCCACAGAATTAATATTTAACTTTTAAGTTCAGACACGTGGTCTCATAGATCCAGCTAGACCCGGCTGGACTCCATTAATTCTTTATTAATTTTATTTAGTTGCTCCCGAGGGGCATTTACTCAAGAAATCGTGAATTTTAATACTAGAAATCATGTAAAAATCACCTGGAAACCCCAAGAGGAAATTATCGAAATGCTGTCAACAATTTAAGGCCGAACGTCACTCGTTACCGAATCGCATTGTTGTTTATCATATGAAATCAAAGGCAATCGGTTCTCATGACGCAAATCGTTTTCACTGATTTACAAGCGAATAGCCCCTCGGTTGCTACAATACTTATCCTTCCCTAGAAGACTTGACATTCATCCAATTTAGATATTATTTGCGCTTTATAGTGAACAAATATAAATTGTCTTTGTTGTATTAACTAAGAGACCTGTGATAACTTAATATCTGCATGAATGTGTTACGAAAGTGTAGAATGATTCTAAAAAAAAAATGTTTCCGTTCCAAACACTTCACACCCTTTAGGACAATCGAAGAAGGACTGTACAGCTGTGCAGGAAGAACTGATCAGCGACGTATGTCGAAACTGATTTTTATTTTCTGAGTTGTCCACCTTGCGACCTCACGTTTCCGGTTTCTCGACCTTTTCCAGCTGCATTGGACACGGGCGATAATTTACTTAGGGGAATCAATGATTATTAAAAAAAAAAAAAAGACGAAACCTTAATACTTAAATTGCGCGCTACTGCAGCGCACACTAATATTTACAAGTCAATTAGTATTGCACATGAATTGTGATATTTAAATTTCACCAACGTTTGTAATAGTTTCTAAACAAACCCGATCTACTCTTACATTCAATACTCGTCATTCGCGATAAAATTTCGAAACATCGTCTAAGCCACATTCTCACCCCACCTCGTGCATCCATATAACGTAAAATTAATATTCATAAAAAATCCCCTACAAAGAACTTGGACGACATTATGCCGCGGACGCAATTACCCGTTGCCTATCTACAAGCTACTTGAACATAAGTACTTATAACCAGTATAAATTTTCCATTGCATCACATAACCACCACTTTCGCAGGGAGATCAGCCACATACCACTGCATATGCCCGCTACTCAAACATAAATTACAAAAATTCAGCTGTAGCCCTAAATGTCCCGAAGAAAAATTATCGAAGAAAGAACTTGACCCGATACATGAAAAATCAATAATTTACCCCATACGTGGGCATTGTTCACCCCGGGGGTGAATATTCGACGGCGAAAAGTGCAACGTTCTCCATTCCTTTAATCTTACCACCCATGATACGCACCCACCCCGTGTTCACGGCCGTGTGTGACCTACACGCCTGTACGCACCCCCATGTTCGCGTATATCGGGCCGCAACATTTAGCGAGTACATTAAGGAAATTGCATGGACTCTTACACCGCACCCCGAAACGCACTTGTGTGGCGCGTGGTACCTTTGCCACATACGAGTGCGTGTTCATGAGTTCACGCTCGCGAGGCACACACAGGGTGGTTCGGGAAGCTTTGGGGGATTTAGGGGGATTTGGGGATGTCCGGGGCGGTTTTGGAAGGTCGAGGGTAGTTTGAGGAGAAGGAGGACACTGCAAAGATGGAGGACACAGAGAAACACTAAAGTGACTATATGGGGGACTGTATTCTCGGTGAGGACAGGGGCGAAGGGTGGGACGCGAAACGCCATTCCGGACCTCGATGAGACAAGTAGGGTCAAGTGAACTAAAGCGAACTATACCAAACTATGGTGGACAAAAAGGAGGGTTCCGAGGGGACACTGCGCACCCTGCGTTTGGGAATGATCGGTTTAATCTATTACCCTGCCGGTTCGCCAAGTGGTTTCTTATTATAGGATCGCTTCGCGAATTGATACTTCGTACGTATATTTCGTATTTATACTTCGCGATAAGGACGTGGTTCTAGGTGGAGTTACAAATGCAGAAGCGACTTTAATGCAAAATAATCTTAGAGAAATTCTACGACACCGTTTAATATGTACCCCACTTCTCTTTCATCTCTCCCGTGGAAGTATGTATGAAGTATTACGATGATTCATTTCTCCCCTGGAAAATATTTGCAATTGAATAAAAAAAATCCAAACAACGAAATTCGTCGGGTGGAAACTCTCTAATCGAAAAATTGGATAAATCTTAATTTTGTTACGCAGAAGAGTCCTTCGGTCCCCTAACAAAACCGTAAAGTAGCAAACCATACACCGTAAGGTATACGAATCCAAAATGGCGGCCCTCCCACACCTAGTTCAAGAAGCATTCTTAGAACCGACAAGCGCGGAGCAGTTTTCCTCTGGCCATTTTCCAGTTTCTCGGGATCGCTCGTCCGGAAGGGGTGCGAGCGTTTTCACGGAACCTTCTCGGAAGAACAATCTTGGAAATAGCGCACCGAGCCGTTCGTCCTCGAAGTGCAGGGCACTCGAGTGACGTATAGCGACGGCCGCGTGTGTGGATAAAACGGCTAATGGGCCGCCTAATGGCGGCGCGCGTTTACACACCCTCGCGGACCCCGACGCACCCCGACGCACCCTTACGTGGACGCATCTTTCACGCGCGACACGCGCTGGGCGGGACGCATGTATAATTCAGCTCGCATCGGCTCCCAAAACCATCATTGACTGCGTTTACCGGACCCGACGCCGTATGCCCGCCGCGTAACGACTTGATGACTAGGTACCCCCGTGTTTGAGTTTAAGCAAAAATAGGCTAATTGCCGGGTGACACGTCGTACGTTGTCTCGCCGAGGAGCGCGACTAAATGCCTCCAGACCGTCGAATCGTTAATCGCGCTCGCCGGCCAATTTGCTACTTTGTACGCGCAAGACCGTTACAAGAAAGTTTACAAAGTGGACGGAGAACGACCGCTCCAAGATGGCGGACTTCGGACCAGTTTTCTGCGGGGGAACGTAAAGCGGAAGTTTGTAGTTGTGTGGTGAAGGATATAAGAAATGAAAAGTAAATTATAATTTTTTTGTCAGACATTATTTCGAAATTAATGAAGTGTCTTTTTTCAAGCTGACGTTCCTGTGCCGCTGACAAGAAATGATATCGCTCAGGGGTTTATATGAACAAAATGATGGTTATTGCTGTAGGGAAATTAATTCAACGGTGGTGGTAATTAACTGTACGATATACAATACCGATGCTACATCGTAAACGTAATTTAGGCTTCGCAAAGGTCTTACATTTATAAAACAGCTGGAAACCGAGGAAAGGAAAGAAAATTCAAGATGGGGGAAATGAAGCGGATTTTCTCGAAGAAGAAACGGCAGGACGAGAAATATAAAATAGAGTAGGACTTTTTATGGAAAGTAAAAACGTTTCCTTTGTATTGTTGACATATATTGTAGGAAGGATTTCGATAAAAGTCATTGTAACACCAATGAGGAGTATGGTGTCAGAAAAGCACCCCTTACAGTCGAGTGAAAAGAGAGCCCACATTTTTACTGGCACCCTTCTTTCCCTCTCTCTCCCTCTTAGGACACCCTATTCGCATATTACTCAGCTCCGCGAACGCATTGTGTACATTTCATACTTATTTGCACAATTCTCGCTCATTTTTCGTAACCTCGACCAAATGTTTCGGGCATCATGGCTCCACGTAAGGGGTTCGATCGGATTCGTTGTCGTTTTATTGCACGGAAAATATTAATCCCATTGATATCATTGGATATGCACTTTGGATTTATTTTATGGTCACCATTCATAGTGTCCTCCATGATGCACCTTGCTCATAAATCATTACAAAACCCACCCAAATTTACAGCAGAGTAACTAACACAATTCCGTCAATTCTAACCACGGAATTTATGCCAGATGCAAAATGATGAAAAACAAAAAATACGAAACCTTCAACCATTTTTTTTTAAATCCTCTTGTTTTAAGATCCTGTGAGCTTTTAAATATAATTGCTCCTTTTCCTGCAGCTTCCGTTAAAAAAGTAGCATAAACTTCTACTGAAATCCGCTAATAACTCATATACAGTTCTTTTATTTCTTTAAATCACACTTTTTATCCCCTTGATAGCCCATGTCTAATGGCTTTTTTTCTTCCTTCGCTTTCTTTCCTTCCTTCCATCTAGCTGAAATCCAAACGAGACAACATCAAACATAGCCCAACCTTATCAATAGTAGGACTCCATTGTTCCTTTCGACAAATGGATAAAAAATTCTTGAAAAGAATTCCGAAAAAATTCTTGAAAAAATCCTTGGCAAGCCCTCGTTAGTCAAAAAGCAGACCTTCCCGGAGCGATAATATCACCATCGTTTAAGTCCTTTTAGAGACTCGGCCATTCGTTAGGCATAGTATATACGGCGCATATACGTGCAGGGTCGACAATGAGTGGGACCTGTCATCGGGCTTTATGGGGTTGCAGGGGACCGGGGGTTGACGGGGCACGCCGGGGCAGGGATGCAAACCTACTGGCAGGGGGTGCGGACATGGGGGAAGAGCCGGTGGTTTATGGCACTGTGCTAGCATGACGGCACACCCACGCAGGCGCCCCTTTCATTCCCTCCGACCAGTGAAATCTCACCACCACCGTAGAATTTACCTAGGACAATGGCCCATCTGGTGCCGTCAAGTCCTTTCTGCCATTCATTACCGTTCAGCGGAGTCTTTGGTGCACCATCCTCTATGGTGGACGTCTTTCTTTGCCCGGCCACCTTGCTTCCTTCTTCTGCACCGTTCGCCGTTTATTTTGCATGTGGAACAGAGGAACGCGCACGTGGAAGAAATCTTCGCGACGTGGTGCATTTTGGCCCACTCTTGAAGACCATTAAATGGAATTTTAAGCATTTTTCCTCTTATTATATTCTACGCATTTTATATCCCGCTCGTAATGTTAAAACGAATGTAAATGCGATCGTTAGATTTACATTAGACCTGGAATACTGGATATGCTGTTTAAATTTTAGTAACTTCACGGAGGCGTATAAGGTTACTTTGGAAATTAGTAATTTAATATATACATGAAATCCATCATTTTGGAACGCACGTTAGTAGAGAAACACGCGCGCTAGTTGGAAATGCATGATAAAGTAGAAGGTACATGCTAAATCCATCAATATGGACCATAATCACGTGTAGAGAAGCACGCACCCCTTTCAGGAGGGGTCGGAAAAATGGAATAAATCCTGCTAAAATGGCGTCGATACTGCAGGGCCGTACCCTTCTCTCGGCAGGCTCGATTCCTCTCGCGACAAAGAACCAAATGCCAGGGAAATCGGCAAATATATATTAATTCATCCCGCACTGGAACTCGTGGAATTGCCCGAGGGGGTTAACGGACCCGGTGCGCAGCGGTTCCCCCGAAAACCATATGCATAAATGGGCCTGGTGCCTGACATTTAAATGTATTTATCACGGGGTGTGATAATTTATGGGCGGCCATAAGCCCGATCTGCGACCTCGATTTTTGCTACGTGGATACCCGGGCTAAAAGGCTTTTGTCAAGTTTCCCCGGAAACTTTGGAAACGAACCCCTTGGCAAATCCAACCCCTTTGGGACCGCGGCGACATGAAACAATAATAAACGAGGCTCTCGTGGCGAAGCGCACTTCTGACCGACCCCTTTCATTATTCTTGCAGACCGTAAACCCTTAGAAGGTATCTTGCCTTATCGAGCAAATACCTGAATATAATTACCAGTGCAAAGAGTCCAAATGGTTTTCGGTCAAGACGTGCCAGGAATTCGAAGAAAGTGTTTTTCATTTCTAAGGGTAGTTCTATAAAACATGCGTACACATTTAATGAAATCCCTTCTCTTACCATAAAGTGATGCAAAATAACAGGTGCCTTCATATTATTGCCCCTATTTATCGTATGCTAAATTTAGATGCAAAATAATTATCAGTGCAAAAGCACCAAATAGTATTTTACCAAGCTGTACCAGGAATTCCTGAGTAGGGTTTCATTTTAAAGGATCCTTTTATATATTCCTTGTGTAAAATTAGGGAATTCCTTTTGTTCCTTCCTAAAGTCACATAAAATGATATATTTCTTCGTATCGCTGCATCCATTCGCCCCGTTGTCAATTTCAGGTGCAATTCCTTTGCCCTCCCGACGTCAACTGACGTCTGGTTCACGGCTTAATATTTACGATCTGCTGCGCCGGCGGGGGCGAAAATAAAAAATAAATATCATAATTTGTCAGATTAGAGCTGCGTTGGGGTACGGAGGGTGCTCCGACACCTCCTTCTCCGCGTCGCAGACTTCCACCCTCCTCTGGCACCCCTATGGAGGCCCGAGTTACCCCTCTTTGTCGAGGCGAGCGCCACTGCGCCCGGACCCCCTGCGGTGACGCTTTTTACCCTCTTGACGACTCCTGGAGGCGTGTCAACGCCAGGAGCGTCCAACTCCTGGCCCCTTTCGTCCCTCCAGCCACCCACTCGTCCCCTCTCATCCCCTTTCATCCCCTTGGCAGCCGGCAACCCTCCGAGCGGGGTGGGGCATCTCGTCCACCCCCTCCAAATCGAAGGAAGGACGCTTCCAGATATGAAAAAGCGTCTCCAAGCGAAAATGCAGGGGCAAGAAAGATGACTGATAAGGAGGGGAAATACCGGAGTCGGGAGAAATTTTTAACATTTATTTATTAAACTGAAGATATAGACGAAAAAAGAGAAAAAAGGTGAACGTAACGAGGACGACATAGGAGCTCTGGCAAGATGAGAAAATTTCCCAAAAATGTCGAATTCTATCAAATTCAGGGCCAAAGGGTAGAAATATTTTTTTTATGGATTCATTTATGGAGGGTGTAGGAGGGAAACAATTCCGGAGAAATATGGATATCCTTCGATTCCTTTCACGAAATACGTAAACGATTTTCATCCCCTCGGAACGACGTGGAAATTGGGGATGCCCAAAACCGCTGAAAACAATTAGAGAAGACTGCAACAACGTGACGGAAATGAAAAGTAACCGAGGGTGGCTCTCTAATTTTCTCCTCAGCTTGTCCTTTTTTCTGGGAGAAATAGGACGTAACCATGGGACCCGGGGTTAATTACCCGCTCTGAGAAAAACCACTTCTCTTTAGCTTTTTCCATGAGACCGCGGCAAACAATACCTCCTAGGAAATAAACCAACCAGGAGCTTAATCGAAAACCCCCCAAAAAAGGAAGACTCTCCTACGACTTATCGAAAAAACGAAGGACGTGAAATAAAAATTAACGAGGTCCTTCTTCAGCCCTTTCGTCCTAAAATTAGAATAAAAAATATTTCATGGCTGTATAAAAATAAAATGTATTTCTGATAATGACATGGATGAGGTATTAGGTGGACAAGGTGTCTTATTTTTAAACCGAAAACGTGAAGTAGAAAAGGAATTGTTGACTTTTAGGAAAACCACCCATCCTTTTTTTTCGGATAGTTCGACAGCCTTTTAGATTTTCGTCGGGTCGAGTGTCAATGACGCGTGACAGCTTTTATGGGGAATCGCATATATGCAAAACGACCGACCATCTGTCCAATGGGGCCCCCATGGATTTCAGGTGGAAAATTTAACGTCCTATACAGCACGTTAAGGCCAGGGAGGACGACACGCCTCGGTTGCTGACCCATTGCTGGAAATCATGCAGATGGATCATCCAGGATCCACTGACTCTGCCGAAAAGATCAGACCGAGTAAAAAATTCCTACCAATTTCACGGTAAATCGAATATCACTAATCGGTAATGGATCGGCCAAGGGAGTTCATCTGTTGCTAGTAGATAATACCGATATGAAATAACAAACGACTTTTTTTTAAGAATCACCTGCTTATTGATACACTACTTATATCAGCAACATATATCAATAAAAAAAATGCATCGCATAATCTGGATCCGAGGATATAATGTTGCTTGTAGATTATATTAATTTTTGTAACCTAGGATTATTTTTTGGTAACGTGGCGACCGAACGATATTATCAAAAATTGAGTAATGAATTTATTAAATATTGTGAAATAAGTGTTCAATGGTTTCATCTTCAAATTTGTTACGTACATATACGGGGAAGGGTATATTTTTTATTGAAAAATGGAAATGAGCTGTTTTAGATTATGATGCCAATATAAAATCAAATTATACATCAAAACCGGCAATGTGTGGGTTCTCCTTATGTGATGTCGATTCGTTGACAAGAGACCTAAACAAGCTGTGCCTACAGCATGGCATGGCAAGTGAAATGTTGTATCTCTTTAAGTACCTTTGAACGATATCTGCAATGGACTCGCTAAATAGCCGATATTCCGATTTAATCTCCACCGGAGGCATCAAACTCTCGAGCCCCTTGTCAAATTCGAACGCCATTCACCCTCTCGTTTCATCCCCTTTGCTGCACCATTGGAATAGATCTCCGGGCTTTGCATACAGTATGTCATTACTCACGCCTTCAATGCCACTTCTTTCCTGTCAGTCCAGAAACTCCATAAGTAATTTGAAGATTGTCTAACTTTCAGGAAAAAAAAAAAGAATGAACAGAAGACCTCTTCATTCGAAATACAAAAACGGAATGCTTAGTGTTATAAGATTTCTTCAAATATAACTACGGGGTAGGAATAAATATATTTGCGGAATATATAATATGTAATATCGTCATTTCCCGCCTTAAAAGAGAAGAAGAAAAAGGAGACGCACAATTCTTTCCTTTTTGTTGAAAATTCAAACGCGGGACGCTTTTCTCCGGGACAAAATTTCTTCGAATATAAATACGGGTAGACGTGTATGTATTTACGGCATGTATGTAACTATATGCTACAAGACATATATTACAAGATACTGCGCGTCCGTATGCTTCCCGTATTTCAGAGAAGAAACATTTTCCGGGAAAACGAGAGAGAGGTCGAGATCGGATGCTGCGTAAAAGGGAACACGACGGAGAGAGATACGAGATGCCTGCATCTCCGAAGCAGCCGGATAAGGGAGAGAAAGAGAAAAAGAGAAAGGGAAACGTATAGTTATATATTCGAGCTGCACGGGGTAAGATTATAAAATGGAGTACCCCATCCCTTCGGTACTTCTTAATTTCGCTCGCTTCTTTTCCAGCCCCCTGTACTCTCCTTTCGGCCTTTCCCCTTAGTCCCCCTTCGAATAACCTTATCCCCTGCTTTGGGGAAGTCGAGCTTCTAAAAGCCATTTTTTGCGCGACGCTTTCCTCTCGGATGTCTTTCCAGGATTTGCATTTCCCCCTATTCCTCGGAGGCAAGGCGAAACGACGCATTCAAGATTTCGAAGAGCAATTTGACATAAACGGCATGAAAAATTAAATATCAAAGCGAATGGCGAATGAATTCACGAAATCGGCATCGATTTGCCGCTTCAGGCTAAAGAATAAACGCATTTAAATGCATATTAATATTTATTCATTTCGTAAAAGTATCTGAAAGGCTGAATGTTCTATTCAATGTACAGACTAATTTTCGTTACACCGAACGTCATTAATCATGCTACACATTTATCAATCAATTTACTTAGCTCCAACTGATGGTAACCATGCTTTTTGTGAAAACGACGCAATTGTCATACTACATATCTGCAAATACCGCGAGCGATCTCTGGAAAACGTCATTTAAGAATTCTCATCGGCTGAAAGCTTTTCAAACTTCCCCGTCCGTTCCGTTCGTCGTCGTTTCTTCGACGCGGCTTTTAACAAAGTCGTGTTTTTCTCCCAGCGGGGATAGCAAGTTCTCCGTTCTCCGGACGTTTTCGCAAATTTATCGAGTCGTGGAAAAAGGGACGTCGGGTTCCTTCCTAACTGCCGTAAGAAACTTCCCCGTTGTGCCGCCGTAGATCACGATTTGCTCGGCGCCGTGATTGTAGGGACGATACGTCGACTCGAGAATCCTCAATTAACTGAAGCGATGGAGTTCCTGTGCTAAAATGCATTTACAGACTTCACCCACGTGATTTAACACAAACAATCAGTGCGGTAATTAATCCCTTCGATCGAAACGGTGTACGGTAATTAATTCAGCCTGCTGTTATTTAATTGTAACAAACTATAACAATTTAGATATACTGTAAATTCAATGATATGTGTTGCGGTGTTTAATTTCATGCACAATTGGCATAGGATCGTGGATGATTAAATTATTTTGCGGCATCGGCTATCGGATGATTAATGAAACTCTACCTCAATGATGAATAGTAAATACAAGATGCGTGGCAAGGCGATTTTAACGTAGAATTATGTATTTGTTCTCGTTGTACATGGAGTAACGACTCAACATGAAAACGTCACGAAAAATCCATTATCCGCGTACGTTCGAACTGTTCACGGCTCAAACGTGCCACGACGTTAAACAATGTATTGTTTTAAAGGGAAAGAACAGTGCTACATAAATGAATAGCGAAAAGTGAAGCATTTATCAAACAACGAAAGTGAACGTCACATCAAAATGAATTAGCGCTTTATAAGATAATTCATCTCATGTTAACGATGACCCTACACAAATAAATACTGACAATTGATTGTTTCAACCTGCGACTTTTCACACCGCGTAATTCTACGTGCAACGTCAACATTGCGATTCCGTCCAAAAGATGAAACCCTCGAATTTTTTTAAATACGACGATCATATTTAGTGTACACGTGAATCCTTGTGAATATTCCAGGACACGTGATCTGTCCTTTCGATTAAACGACGAAAAACCGTTTCTAGGTACATTAGACTTGGTCGAGAGCCGTGTGAAGAATTAATAAGTGAACGGATTAAGAAAGTGAATTTCATATATATTTAGTACTCCGTAGAAGAAACCTTTTGATAGCAGAACGTGGTTGCTAGTAAACAGGTAATAGATTATTTTTAACAAAACAGTACATGCACGACGTCCAAAAATCGCTACATTAAAGGAAGTCGAAATCCTTCCCGATTTAGTCCTCCTCAAAGGCGCGTCCACCCCGGAACCTTCCCCTCGCGACTCCTTTCCTAACCTCATCACCCAAATTCAACTTATGCAGAGCCTCCTGTATTTCGGATGCCTTTGATTATCCGCTTCTCGGCCTCCCGCCCCCGATGCCCTCCCCCACCATCCGCCGCGTTATCAGCCCCTTTGAGCGTGGAGGCGCCGCGCGCCATACTGGGGGCAGCCAATGGCTCCGCCAATCCCCTGCGGGGGTGGCGGCCACACCCGATCACCCCTGCCGCCCGTCCCTCCCGTCCTCACCCCACCCCACTCCCGCGCACTCGATGACACTCCCATGGAAGTCACGTGCGCCCTCGCCACAGCGGCGGCGCTCAGTCGTGCGCGTGCTCTCGCGGCGTAAATGTCTAATGATCATCGCCGTCGATCTTCCGATTGAATTCGGTAAACTGGAGGCTCGATTATTAAAATTTAACATATTATCGGCCTAACAAACAAAGATGCAAGCGACATATATAATAAATATATTGTTGGAACTGAAAACAATAGTAGTGAACCTGTGAACGCGGTCAATTAAGGACTGACCAATTATCGAATTAACCCGCTATGGTCAATGGCAGCTGTTCGGTATGCCTTTGTGAGGCTGTAAGATTGTGATCGATGTTATCGGATAGTGATCGGCACTTACAAGTGGACGTTAAATCAAATGTGGGCATCTTCATTTTTATGTATCTCGGGGCCAGTAGTCTTATTTCGTCACGTTATAGTGAATGATATGAGTGAGCGGGGTGCTATGAAAGACTCGCATTGAACTTAGGAGAAATACATTGATTTAAAGAAGTCTGTTCCTTGATGTACAAAACGAAAGACACGTGGAGCGAGACGCAAATCGATTTTAAGTACCCCCGGAAAATCGGAAGAATCCATTCTAATTCTACATCCTCAAACTCGAAGAAAGGAAGCTTTAATATCGTTGGCTCAGTAGCTACTGGACAAACGTCAAACTTGAACTGTGATCCTCATATTGATAAAAAATAATTATTGAGGAATTATCATTTATTTTCAACCCCTGTTACTGACCGAGGGATGCCGAGGGGATTAAACTGCGAGTAACAAATTAAAACCATAATTAAAGATTATACCATATGTACATATATACGCAACAATGTTGGATTGCGAAGTTTTGTCGCTGGAGGGGATGTATGGCGGCAGAGGGGAGGTTCTGACACCCCCGCAAAGCAGTCCAGAGTCTCACATTAATAACGGGCTGAATAATGCTCATCTCGGCATGCACTCTATAGAACGAGCAGCAGCGCGGCTCGGATTGCCTGCCAATATTCCCGAGGTCTTGCTATGTAAGTATCGACCCGTTTTTAACAACCGAAAAATTGCGCGATGTTTGAAAAATAAAAAGTAACCGCCCCTGCGGGCATAATACGAGGTACGCGTTTGCCTACTGTTTGCGACGCACACTTTGTGCACACCTATTTGAAAAATCTTCCTAAATTCCCATACATAGTGTACGCCAGAATGAAAGCCGAGTCTGCAGTTATTGCACCCTAAACACCCGTGATAATGTCTATGTACGATATTTACCTATGAAAAACACGTAGTGTATCAAGACTAATCACCCCATCGAGCACAATATGTTACAGTTGCACAACATACTATATAACAAAAGTTATTCAAAAAATACCCTGGTATCACATAATATCGAATTATTATCATTCCGTGACATCGTTACAAATCCGTCGACGTTTCAATGATATATTATTAACGTATAACGTAATGTGGCACCGATATGTTAGCTGTATGCTATATTATGCATTTTATAACAGTATTAATACGCAGGCAATAGTAATATAAATTGTTCGTACATGTAACATGTATGTTACAACACATGTTGCGAAGATGTAACGGTTATATTATAATGAAACAGGGTGTTGGGACCGTATTAAAAATATGAAACTAAAAGTTGAATTGGTTTTTAAGATACAGAGTACGCTAAGGAAAACAAAAAAATTGGTTTAATTGATTGGTCTAATTGATCGCAATGACTATTATTTATTTTTCAACGCGATTCCGTACTTTTCTTGCAGCCTCGATTCCGAAGTGCGCGGGATGCCAGGAGGTGATCCTGGACCGGTACGTCCTGAGAGTTTTGGAAAGGTGTTGGCACGCGAGATGCCTGACGTGCCGCGACTGCGGGGCGAGATTGTCCGAGACGTGCTTCGCAAGGAACGGTCACGTGTTTTGCAAGGACGACTTCTTCAAGTAAGCATCAAATGATATTGTCGACGTCGACGACCGATGCCGTTTTCCCCTGAATGGAGAGATTCACCTTAGGCAGTGGCTTTGAATAAAAGATTAAAAAAAGAACTTGACGCCTCGCAAAAGTTTGACAGATCGACCACGTGGTCCGTTTTAAAGTCCACCACAAATGCAGGATAAATACGTCGTGTCAGGATGAAATTGATAAGCCACGTAATTGATCTTTTTTTATAATCTTATATTGGTTAACTTATCATCGGTGGTAGCGAATAATTGTTAACATGATTGCTTTACTTGAAACCGTTAAACCGAAGGAAACATTTCGGCCGCATTTAGAGCGGTTCTCGGTCGCGATTTACGTCGGAAGGCCGCACCTCGGCAGCGGTGTTACGTAATTAGGTTTAACAAGGATCGACTTTACGATTCACCATCAAATTACGTAACGCATTGACTGGACCAAGGTACCTCCCTCTGGGTGAATCCTCTACATCCTCCCTGGCGGCGGAGAGGCGTGCAACCTGGTAGTTCGCATCGAGCGGCGCTGATAACGCGCGTAAATTATCGAAAAGCTCCTGCAATTAGTACCACTGAACAGTCCTTACATTTATAACATTACACTAAAGAACTATACGGCATAAATATTTACATCGTGTTTTTTTTTTTTTATTTGGCAAAGGAAAATTGCAACGAGTTATCTTTATCGCTCGAGAACGGCTCGCAAGAAGAACGCCGCGAGGTTTCGATAGCGCCCAACGATTTGATCTAAATGTGTGAATGTAATGTCAAAATATTGTTGTTGGTGTTGGCAGGCGCTTCGGGACGAAGTGTGCGGGATGCGGGCAAGGCCTGGCACCTTCGCAGGTCGTTCGAAGAGCCCAGGAGCTGGTCTACCACCTGACTTGCTTCTCCTGCGCGCTCTGCTCGCGACAGCTCGACACCGGCGACGAATTCTACCTCATGGAGGACCGGAAGCTCATCTGCAAGCCCGATTACGAGCAAGCTAAAGCTAAGGGTAAGACTTCCCTCTATTAATCTACGAACGGAAAAATAATTCAGTCGTGGTACAAAATGTTGAACCGCTTCAGTAAATGTATACACTTAAACGTGGGCCAGTAAAATCTTATTGCAGAAATTGATTTGCTGCATGAACAGAAGAAAAAAAAATGACTGGAGCAACACAAATTATATTCACGGTTGCAATATTTTTTACCAGCGTCAACGAACTATATATCGCTCATTTGATCAAGGAGTAACGACATGTTTTTTTTTTGTTATTGTCGCTGCACGCTTATTTGCTAATTTAGCAAGAATTTATTCAGAAGGAAGTTCTACGGTTACATCTGCGTTTGATACAGTTGCAAACATTTTTGCTGTTAGGATAATTGTCTCTCCGATAAGAAGAAAACTTTATCGATAATGCTATCGGTTATACTAGCGATTGAAATATCTTTTCTTTCGTGTATTTCGAAGAATTATACGAGAGAAATTTATTATGTACTTTACGGGCAACGTTATAAATCGGGAGTTTTATTAAATGCCCGGGTAATGTGTAAAAAATGTATCACGTTGCGCGGGTATTCTGAACAATGCCCGATTTATCACATTGCCCGTGATATATATCTCAATTACCTTGAAAAGAAATTTAATCATGCGCCGAGTTCAGCAATGGCACTTAAAAACGTAGAAGGGTTAACTTTTTCTAGATTTCGTCTCAATAATATGAGTCGAATTGTTTTAATATTGTTGGAAATGACGTGCCCAAGATTTGTAATGAAAGATATTGAAGGTTAATTTGTATAGCTTGTAGTATTACGTGTAATTAAATGTTTCGTGATTGCAGAACTAGCGGACGGTGGAAGTATAGACGGCGATCAGCCGAACAAGAGACCGCGAACAACCATCACGGCAAAGCAACTGGAAACCCTGAAGTTGGCATACAACAATAGTCCAAAACCAGCGAGGCATGTTCGCGAACAACTCTCGCAGGACACCGGCCTCGACATGCGCGTTGTTCAAGTGTGGTTCCAAAATAGGTGAGGATTCATTCAAAACTGATTCCTCGAGCTACCGATATGAAATCATGATTCATAATAAGAAATTGAAAGTGAACATTTTGTTCCTTTAGCTATTCATTTACTTCGATTTAATTCGGTTAGGCTGGGCACTTTAATACTTATTACACGAACGTGATGGGTGGTTAGCAAAACGCGTAATGTTGTAACGTAATAATGATTAATAACAAGAAAGTGAAAGTGAACATCTTGTTCCTTCAAATTTTAATTTAATTCGATTCAATTCGGTTAGGCTGGGCACTTTAATAGTTCTTACACGAACATGATGAGTGGTTAACGAAACGAGGCAATCGGCTTAGGAAACAACTTGAAGTATATTCGAGAACAGGAGGAAATCGCAATAGAGATTTAGGATACGAGGACGAGAAATTGCCTTTATCCCGTAAGGATTCCCGGTAGCGCCGGTTTCGGAAGCCATTAAACGCTCGCCTGCGAAAGTAGAAAACAATTGTTTTGAAATTCATTACTCTCGCGAAAATGGCTTCGGGCCCTTTTTAGAATTGCTTTAGGAAATACTTTCCTTATTGGAGCAACTAGCGAAGATTTTGTTCTTCTTGGAAAATTAACGAATGACAATGTCTTTTTAAAAATTACACGTTGAGTAGGATCGAATGTTAATTCAACATTTCAATGTATTTTGAGAAAATGCCTCTGGCTAAGGGTGGCGTGGGTTCTCTGCACGCAAGATGGCGGCGAGGTATCCAAGAGTTATCACTAGGGGATGAATCAATATTGTACAGACCTGCGTTTACTGTCTAAGGAGCGAACTCTTGTTAGACAAATAGAAACCCTCTCTCACTAGAAGCGTTCCGCAAAATACTAAACAATAGATTGCATCTACAGAATTGACAGGCAACGTTTAAAAAATAATTGACAAACACTGTCTCACTCATATTTTCCTTAAATTAATGTACATCTCTGAGACATCTGACTTGATGCAAACAAAATACCAAAAAAGCTAAGCATTTTTTTCTTTAATCTACATATTCCATAAATCAATGTATTATCGAAATCGTCCAAATTTAATTACCCCAATGCAGGTTATTTATCTCCAATTTTGGCCCACGCTTTGTACTCAGTATCCAGGCGATGAACAAGTAACATTAACATTTTAGAATAACCAATGAAGAACCCGACGTCAAAAAAATCGAAGAAATACAAGCAGCTAATTGCCCTAGGACTCGTTTCGAGCTCTCGCGAGTGCGCGATAAAACACTCACGACGTAGACCTTTAAAAATATTTTCACCTGCGCCTAGAGCCAACTGCCAACCTTTTTCACAGCCTGTAATTTCAGACTGTTTACACGGTAATCATTCGCAAGTGGTACATAAATCCAGAGTACGCGTATTTTATGATTTTCGCCAGCGTACGGGTACATATCCAGAAGCGGCATTTTCTACCTCCCCCGACATTGAACGAGCCCAGATCTTTATGATAACTTATCAAGTATCCCCATATCACGGGAAGATCAGCACTTACACAAATAATCGTCCAACAATAATCGTCCGATAGACGACATATCAGTATTCATAGAATAATCGATCCGTACTCCTGTCAGAAGTTTTATCAAATGCTTATAAGAGTGCTCGAGTAAAATATACCTCTATAAGAGTTATCGGCACACTAATCGGTGATTAATTTCCTTTCTTAATTTACAGGAGGGCGAAAGAAAAGAGGCTGAAGAAGGACGCGGGCAGGACGAGATGGTCCCAGTATTTCCGAAGCATGAAGGGCAACGGAGCTGGAGGACATTCGCCCAGACACGACAAACTTTTGGACAAAGACGAGCTCAAAGTCGACCTGGATTCCTCCTTCGGGCATCACGGTGAGGCCCTATCCATTGGGAATAAGAAGCAGGAGGCAATTTCCCCCCCTTGAAATTCGACGCCATATTTATAGCCGTTCTCGGTTTTTCGCGAAGCCGGAAGGCCGCAGGGAGATCCCGGCCACTCGCAATGGCGAAGGCATTCTCTTGCTCGAGGGGAAGTTGATCTCTTCAAATATTCAGGAGATCGTTGGGCTAACTGCCAACCCGGGCATCCGTGATTTCGGGGAGATTGCGGAGCCCGGAGATGCCCTGGAAAATTCCCGTTCGACTTTGAAGAACTCCCCCGGAAAAAAGAAAAAAAAAATCTTTATTCTCCGGCTGGGCTGCGAGTCCTTAAGGGACTACGTGAACGTCGAAAATATTACACATTTTTCACCATTTTTTGTCTCAAAAAGTACTGCATATAATGGTACAGACTTTCTTTCCACATGAAAGGTCTAAGGTAGGAGAATACAGGACAATTTTTCTTCTTAGTAAAAGATACATATTTATTTATTTATTTTTACAAACGTAGAGTAGTCAAAAGAAACAAATGGTTTGCACCATTGCAAAAATGGCACAGATGATTTCTCAAAAACGGCTGTGAACCGATGGGATTGAAATTTTAGCACTATATTCAGCAAACACATGGCTGTCGCCCGTACCTCGATCACGGTTAAATTTTGTTTTTAACTCATACTTTTGCCTCAAAAATGTGTAATTTTTTCGACGTTCACAGTGGTTATAGCCCCTTAAAAAAAATTAAAAGGAATTCATGAAACTCCTCTCTATTATTTTTCGACACTTTCCGCTTCGATTCTACGCTTAATATGCAGGAAATTAATTCATCGCACACCCTGTTGTGCACCGAATTGCAAGTGTCTAAAATATTAGTAGCGATATTCAGAGATACGAATGAATCATTTGTGTGATTCAGTTGTGTGAATCAGTTGTATGAACATTTGACTGTGATAATCCTAAATCACTGATGAGGAGCCTGGGCTGCTCAAATATGTGACCGAGAGGGATAATACTTGTCCGAAGAGCTTATCGCACTCCATATCGAAGAAATTGTCCAAGGAGCTTAACGCACTCCACATCGAACAAATTGTCCAAGTAAATGCGGCGCTCATTGGCAATTTTTATCAATTGCCAATCACGACGCGTTTTGGCCCCCCGGAGGGGTGTTTAAGGATGCGCACACCCGGGCATCCCCTAATTTCACAAAACGCGATCGCATGACTCGACAATTGAACCAGTCACGCGGCCCTTGCGATAACTATCGATATTACTTGATGCCACGCGTTATCTTCCCTCGGATCTTTTTTCCTCACGCGCGCACACACGTAAATTCGGATGTCGGTGTTGGTTTCGAGGGGACACACATCGGCATATCTCGTCGGACAATCGGAAGCAGATGATCCACTTCGACGCCAACGTCGACGTCGTCACGGGCACGCAATAACCCGTGATAAGTGATTGCTTTTAAATAGACTTCCCCTTGACTCCGAATTGCTTAAGAAATGTGTATATAGTCCAAATTTTGTTAACCCCCTGCAACCCGATTTTTTTTTCTTTTCCAAGCTAATAAGAAACTGATACAACCTGAGATTCGCAAATATTAACCATTTCTTTGTAAATTTACAATTGGTGTTGCTTTTATGTATGATTTTAAATCCACAATTTTTAAATAAGTTCCTTGATTGCCAAGGAATGATACACTGATAAGGGATTTTGCTGAAATAATCAAATAAGATCTAATCAATATCGGTATGTAACTTCGAAATCACATAATGAATGTAAATCACGCAATGAAAGTAAAAAGTAAGAGTAATTATGCCCAAGACAATCCAGTACCAAACTCGTAACAGCATTTCACGAAAGAATATTTCAGAATAATTAATACTTCTCTTTAGTGTAGATAATTCACATTCAACGCACGTAACGATCGATTTTTTTTTCCTACATTTATGAAACCTGTATGTCTAGATATGACCAATGTTATTCTACAACCGTGAAGATTGCGCGAAGGTCGATCGCCATTTTGAATTTGCGGGAATTCTTTTCATTGAACGGTGCCCATTCTTTACCCCATTGTATGAACGTTCCGAGGTTAACCGACTTGCAATTAGTTTTGTGCAATTGACTAAAATATTTTTGATATTTTTATTCCAGATTTGAGCAACGACAGTTACGGGACCGTGGTGAACATGGGGATGGACGGCGAGGGCGCGAGTCCCGGAGGCGGAGGGAGCGGCGGTGGCGGTGGTCCACCACGTGGTTACTTGGGTGCAGCTACACCCCCCTATCTGTCTACGTCCAGATCGCCGTCCTTGCCACCGCAATTCCCCTATCCTCCGGATGCTGGGCTATCCGTCTACACGACCCTCGGTGAGCGGAACTCTCTAAATAGCGTCTCCACCTGTTCCGCCATGGAAATCAGAGACCAGGAGAACAACCTGCATAGGATCCCTTATAGGAACTCGTGTCCGCGAAAAAGGATACGGAACATTGTTTAAAATTTAATTTAGTTATTTAATAGGTGACAACGCTATCGCTAAGGGACCAACATAGAGTACCCAATCTCGAGAATCTCGGACAACACAAGAGACCTGTTAAATTGAAAACTCGGGGAAACTTCACGTTCTACCGAGCCAAAACTGCTTCTTTTTTATTTGCAGTACTTACACATGTCACAAATAAATGTCCATAAAAGTATTTTATAGATAAAATATTCACTGAATATTTTACCTTAGTTCATTTGGACAATGTAACCGTATTGCAATTGTATGTCTTTAAATCCATGCCCGCGCTTTATTCAAGTAGTGGTCCCTAAGCGAATGTGGCGCCGCCGAACAAAGAAAGATCTGTATCCGATTTTGAGGAAACCTCTGCAACATTGTGCTCGTCCTCCTGGTCTCTAGTCTCCATGTGTTCCGCCGATAGAATTCTTCGAAACGCGCCAACTTCTCAAGATATCGCCCCCCTTTTCGCATCGATATCCTGGGCTAATATTGTGAAAGTATTATCCACATTTTCCCATCTGACTCTGTAATAATCCAATTTCTACGGTATTCTAAATTGTTCGAGCTAGGTCCTGAAACTCTTCATTATCGATTCTAACCCTCCAAGAAGCGTAAGACATCGAAAGCGAACACGGACCATGCCATGTTGGTTCTAGTCCATGATAAGTAAATAAATTTTGGATGAAAAAATGAAATTTCAGGAGTTTCAGGACCTACTTTAGGGCCTCCATACTCACGTGGTAAAATATGAAACGAATCCGTACGGCCAATTCGGAGAATACTTTCCCCAACGATTTGACTTCTCACAGTTAGCCTATCTATTCTGCCTATATTATATATTATATATATATAGCCTGACCTTGCATATATATACATATAGGCTGACTCTTTCATATCCTCTTAACTCTGTAGTCATAATAGCGGGGCTTAAAAACTAAAGAAAAATTCGTTCAATCGGTGCAAGCGATGGGATATATATTTATATTTAACGTTATTTAACGATGTAAATAAATGTTCCACAGGGGGACCAGGAGGGATGGTCCCGGGACCAGCGTCGGACCTGAGCAACGAGTCGAGCGGCGGAGGCGGCGGGGGCGGCGGAGGTGGCGGGGGCGGTGGATATCCCGATTTCCCTCCGTCGCCGGATTCCTGGCTAGGGGAGCCTCCGTCGCACCCTCACCACCACACGCACTACGCCACATAACCCTCCAAAGTCAAGGCCCTCCGAGTACCGTGTGGAATAATTGACTAGCCAGTACCTGAAGAAGAGCGGCCGCCGCGACTCTTCCGCATCCCCCGGGCGGCGTCGGGACGCCCGCTCCCAAGGGAACCCTCGCTGCCCCGAAGCCGGAGCGTGAGCCTCCCCTTTCGAGGGGAAGGGCCCCACCCTGGGGTCGCGCAAAGTCGAAAGTCGAAAATCGAAAATCGAAAAGACGGAGAGGGGGGCACGTCCACGTGCTACCTCGGAATCTGTACAGTGTCAGGACCTAGGATCGTTCTACACTGTATTCGATACTCGTCCCCGGACCTGGGAGCCATTCGAATTAACTTTGCACGAGATATTAAACGAAACCTATGTATGCAATTTATTTCCTAACATTTATTTCAATCGTTGAAGATGCGAATTTCAATTCACTGAGTATACTCGAGGATAAGGCGACACTCGATGAGGGTTCTTAAATCTAGTAAGGGTAACGCGTGGTAATTCTTGAAGTACTTATTGACGATTGATTGGAAATAAATTGCGAACGGGCTTTTTCGAGACGACCCGTGCAAAGATGGCTCGAAGTGGGTCCTCGGGTCTGCTCGTCCTTGACCCCCTGAAGAGGCCTCGAAAGGGCCTGGATCGCCCCGAGCGATCCCCCAGGACAGGGACTTCCTCATCGAACGGCTCTATTACTTACGATACATTACATTTACACCACACGTACTATACGCATATTAATATTACGGCTAATATAGATATATTTATGTACAAGTTCCTTGTTTCACGTTACGATAGATTATAACGTTTCACTCGTAGAGGGTAGTCTTCGTCGTGTTTCCTCGCGAACGAGGGGTGGGAGGAGTATAAGAGTAATTCGCCATAGCGTTGTGACAACTTGCACGTGGAATGAAAAAAAAAAAAGAAGAAGTAATTTATAAATCGTATGTAATTTATAAATATCAACTCGAGAGAAATCTCGAGGGGCACACGGAGGATCTCCGAATTCGACTCGGTAGCGAAATTAGTCTTAAGTCTCTCGTACAACGTCTCGTACAACGTTATGGGTCGGAGGGTGTACTGTAAATAGTTCAGATCAAGGGACTCGGTCGAGTCTCGCTTAGATTTTACTCTTCTCGTCGAAACACAACTTGTCAAAAGCGCGCACCTCTACAGGGTCTCTAAACTGTGGGCCGTGCGAGATCTGTGCAATTCATTGTTTATCCTCAAAATGCGTACGGATGATTGACGTCTCGCGTTATTAATCTTCGTTGCGAAAGTTTCGTCCATTTATTTTATTTTTTTTTTTCGCCCCCTCGTGAATCAGGAAAAGCATCTTTCTGCAGAAAGTTAAATGACCGTCGAACGTCAAGATGGCCGCGTGTTCACAGCTTCTTTGTATTATTTATTTGGGCAGTCTCGACTGCAATGATTTTTTAGTCCAATTTGTCAGGATCTTCGAGGAAGTAGCATAACGCGCTCTTAATCGAAGGGCTTTCGATAAGGGCCGTTTGTAAAATGTTAATGTCGTTCTCCCTTGGACGAACGTTTGCGTGATCAATTCTGGAGTTTATGTCTTTAAGTTCGAAGTTTGTCGTGTAGGATGGCAAAATTGATTACGACTCGAGTAATGGCGGAACAAATACGCAGCCAAAGTGGGATTGCGAAATATCCAACGTGTAATGAGACTTTTCATTAACGAGACTTGCTTTATCTAATTTGTTATTTCGTATCTTTTTAAAAGTAAGAATTGAACAAATGAATGTCAATTATAAAACGTTATACGTAATGAGAAATCATTTACCCATTTGAATAACTTAGTGTCTTCGGGATGAAGTATGCGCGAATTTCACGCGCGAAAAATCAAATGCTTCGAATGTCGAGGCTCTTACTGTAAACAATGTTAAGTATCATTACTCGTTGGATGTAACTATTTCGATGGAATGTTTAATTTTTAATGTATCATTCACCAGACCGGCGAAAACACGAACGAGAATGTTGTTCTCGAAGCGCAACACAAAGCCCTGTGGCTCCATACAATTGTATGCACTGGGAAATCAACAAACGCATAAGTCCGGTGCATATTGCTAAAAGTTGTAAAAAAAAATAAATAAATAAATAAAGCGGAAACCCGCGAACTCCGCCCACGCGGATTTCTACGGCGTGAAAGACGCGCGTCTCGTATGTTTAGCGGAAATCAGTTATTACGAATCTTTATATTATTATCTAGTCATCAAGTGATAATAAAAATGAAAACTGATCGTAATAGAACGCTCGTGGTGTTTCATTCCTGATGGTGTAGTTTAAGGGACTAGATTCTTTTTATTCGAAAAGTAAAATTGTCGGGAAGGATCCGGTTAGACGGTGCCAAGGAGAGATGAATTGGGAGATTGCTCACGGGCAGGGTCGCGCTATCGCATCCTGTGCTGCCCTCTGGATTCGTACGTTAGCTTTCACCATTTTTTGCCCCTAAGGGCGGCGCAACGAATTTCTGACAGAGATGAGTTGGGAGATTGCTCACGGGCAGGGTCGTGCGATTGCATCGTGTGCTGCCCTCTGATTTCGTACGTTAGCTTTCACCGTTTTTTGCCCCCAAGGGCGGCGCAACGAATTTCTGGTAGGGGCTCGCGCAATCGCGATGGCTGTGCCATCTACCAGTTGCCGCT
>NW_019394517.1:0-112210 GCF_000612105.2 Orussus abietinus
AGCGGCCCCTTAAGAAGAGGGCAACTACGATGGCCTTCCATTCTTTCGAATGGACAGTCATCCATTTTTTAGCCACGTTGTCCCTCACATTTTTTTCTATGTCATTTTGTCAGGATGGACGGAGAGAGACGGTGAACTATCGTTTGCGTGAGATTTTTTCGAGTCTGTATTTAAGTAAGGTAAATATTCTGGATTTTTTCTCCCGCCAAGTAATGTATAATCCCCTCAAACACTCCATCGGTGTCCAAAATTTAGCCAAATACATTTATCTTTATTCTATTAATTAGAAAAACAGCTCAAATTGCTCCCTCCCCATGAAAAGCTCAAATCAATTATTTTTGCCAAATATGGCAGAACATTCATTACATTAAAATCCCAGGTAAAATCTTTTTGCCAAATATCACAGTACAGTTGGTTTCCCGTATGTTGCATGTTTAAGATTTTCTGTTTCCTCACACCGAAGCCGAATATTAAAAACTATATCGAAACAAATAAAAAAATTAGAAACTAAACTTTAAAACAATATTTTATTTGGCGACCATCCGAGGTATACTCCAGCATATGATGTTTCTGGTGCTCGCCAAATAAAATATTGTTTTCAAGTGTAGTTTCTAATTTTTTTTTTTTTTTCGATATAGTTTTTAATATTTGTCTTCGGTGCGAGGAAGCAGAAAATCTTGTACATGCAGCATACGTGAAACCAAATGTACTATGACATTTGGCGAAATATTTTAGCTGGGATTTTAATGTAACGGATGTTCTGCCATGTTTGGCAATATAATTGAGTTGAGCTTTTCACGAGGAGGGAGCAATTTGAGTTATTTTTGTAATTAATAGAATAAACGTAAATGTATTTGGCTTAATTTTTGTACACCGAAGGTGCGTTTGAAGGGATTTCACTCCTTTTTATAAAAAATTCTCTATCCTGAACATTAGGTGTTTCCATTTCGACGGAATTCCAAAGTGTCTACGGAGCATCTACGGAGTTTCAAAATTAATGTCGAAGAACTGCTTATTGCAGTCGTTCGACATTTTCAGATTATTTAAATGTGTCCATCGTCTGTAAATGCATTATTACCCTAGTAGCATAGAATAATTTCTAAATATTTGTTTGTAATCTTTACTAAATATCTCAAGCGACAGATTCTTTAAGATTTCTTGTTCATTTCATTCGAAGATATCTGAAATATTTGTTGAAAATCTCAATGACATNATCTGGTAGAAAAATATTATGAAAACACAATTAGCTAATACTATATAAATATTACAGGGATAATATCCTAAAGTAAACGTTTTGCAAATATTTCAAATGTCTGCTAAATATTTACAAAGTGTACGATATTCGTTGAATATATAGAAAATATAGGACAAATATTTTGTGTTACTAGGGTACTTACCTGAACATTAGGTGTTTCCATTTCTATGGATATGGTAATGCCTATAACGAGGTTGCATTAAGTAAAAAGTCCATTTCATCAAAATTATTTTGTTAATATAACGTCGTAAATAGTTCCAGGAGCTGTAAACTATGACTCCATCTCCTATTATCGATCAACATAAGTTTTGTTAGTACCTACAACTAAATGTGTTTTTCAATGTACACGACGATCTAAACTTACCTCGCAACCGGTGAGGTAATATTTTCGTCACTCCGTCAACGAGGTCTGACAGACCTCTCTGTATTTCCCCATTTTTCGTTAAAACTTTCAAAAAGACCTTCTAAGCGTAGTTGCGGCAAAAGACCCCGGAAAAGGATAGAGGTCTGAAAGACCGAACCCATCGGTTCGGGGTTAAGCGATCCCATACCGCATAAAAGATCATCGTACCCAAATTCCCTGAGAATATCGGCCAGTGGAGGCGGAAGAAAGCTCCTTTCTTGGAGTTTCAGAGGGAAAAGGGTCCAAAGAGGAAGGCTGGCAAGGGTGCCCGAGGGCGAGAGCTTGTCACAGGACGATGCCAAGGTTCTGGAGACGGGGGAGGGGTCGAGCACGTACCTTGTTACCACTTGTTTATCCACCGGTACCGACCCCTCCCGACCCCTCCGGTGGAGGAGTACCTCGGAAAGGCGAAGTTCGCCCTCTCTCCGTTGCCTTACGTCTTTTGCTGGAATGCCGACGACATACTAAGCGTGCGTTCTCTACGTGCACTCATTAGAGGATCCCCGAGAGCTTTTACTGTCTCGCGTCTCCTGGGATGCTCGAGGCTTCCGAAAAACCTTCCGAGGTAAATGCCGATCGATCTGTCCCACAATATTTAGAGACGGATGTGTCGTTTCGCAGTTGCCTCTTGGGCTAGGATTCGTTTTAGGATTTCGACACGATCGTGGATCTATGATGAAAGGGGTGTCAGGTACAGTTGCAAGGATAAAGCTCAAGACCTAAGGGAAAGGAATGGGCGACGGTTATCTTTCGTTAGTAGCATCTTCATTCGTTTTAAATGAACATGGTTTGAAGTACACGATAACTGATACGGACATTCGACTCGATCGTAGATTTTTCGCACTTTGTCATACTTCAAAATAAGCCCCCGACGTGCACTTTGGGTGTCGCTGATGACGATTACTAGAATGCGTGGATGGACGTAGCAGCGTAAGATGGCTGCTGAAGTACCCTCCACTTGTATCTCGAGCTTCGGTTCTCTCATCTAAAGTCTCACTTTATGCGTCAGTCTTTTATCCTTAGATCCATGAGATGGAGGGTATTACTGTGCGATTGAAGTTCAAGCTTTGATCCCCTCGCTTTAAGGTGAAGTGAAACACGTCGGGGAACTTGATCGACGTCGGCAAAAAAGATATTTTTAAATACCTACGATGCCGACGTTGGTTTTTATATCGACGGTTGTGTCGAATTATTGGGTATTGTACTGAATGGTATACTCCACCTGTCGTTTTCGTGCAATAATTATAAAGAAATCGAAGTAAAACTCCGGAAATCCTCTGGATTCGCGCTTTCTGGAGCCCTAATTGACTGCAGAGGGCCACCCTGCGCCATCTATGATTTTCGTTTCAACTACATTTTCTCTTCTCCTCGTGTTATCTTCATTTTAGCACAGGAACGCGTAAGTCACTTCTTTTTGCCTTTATCCCGTTCAAGTGCCAGTTTCTCGATTACCAGAGTCTTATAAACTATCGTACAATTGTCCTGACCCTTTCGTTCCTCATATTAAAGCCTTAAATAATTGCATATCGATCGAAATATGAGAGCTCTACGCCATTTTCATTCTGGTCTTGGCTAAATTAAACAATTTTTTGTCGAAAATCCAAATGTTCAAAGTTTCGGGATAATTCCTAAGTGCTCATGAGTCATGTTTCAAAGTTTCAGACGGTTCGGTTCAATACTCTTGAAAAAAAAGTGTCTTATTCGAATCGAATGATTTGAGGGGGGTTTCACTTCACCTTAAACCTCTCTTATATACTCCTTAGTAGCACAAAATAATTGTCCTTTATTTTCTACATATTTAACGAATATCGTACATTCTGTAAATATGTAGCAGACATTTGAAATATTTCCAAAACGTTTACTTTAAAATATTATCTCTATAATATTTATATAATATTACCTCCATGTGTTCTGATAATATTTTTCTACCAGATATACAAATCATTTCGTTTCATTTCAATACAAGTATTTTTTAAATATTATTGGCCGAATACATTATAAACGTTTTAAAAATATTTAAAATCAAAATCACGCGTTTTGCTCCCATAATGAAATAGCGGAACGAAAATATTAGAAAAATTTCTCGTGTTTTTTGATACCAAATGAACTGTCCGATAATAGTCGTGAAGTAAAAAATGTATTTTTATTATGTTAATAAGTTAAAAAATATAATTTCTCTATATGTTTATAAATTATTGAAACTAAATATGTCATTGAGATTTTCAAGAAATATTTCAAATATCTTCGAATGAAATCTACAAGAAATCTTAAAAAATCTGTCGCTTGAGATGTTTAGCAAAGATTACAAAAAAATATTTAGAAATTATTCTATGCTATTAGGGCTTTGAATCAAGGTTATTCGGTGGTCCCGGTTCTCACCTATCCAACTACTGACCGCACCCAACGTTAATTAATTTCGATGATCTGACGAGAATTATTAAGAGAAACTTTTCGATACAGAATTATTAACGTTCACGTGGTCTCTCGTTGTTTATTGCAGCTTTTTAAATTCAGCCCGATTTGTTCGGATCCATGGTAGCGTGGATTTGCATAGAGTCAACAGCACGCGGTTTTCCTACACGAACCACAGTGACGAAAATGACGGAAAAGCTGGCCGAAGCCTCGAAAATGAAATTTTTATTTTGGGATTACCGATTATTGCCACATTGGGCAAAGGGGTAATTCGGACATTTATTGCTAAAAGGTTAATTATTATGTACGGTTCTGGACGTCGATCTAAAATTGACATTCGGACGAATTACTGACATCGGTCTCTGATAAGGAAGGTATCCCAGGTCGATCTCTCCGATTTGATTTCTTTTATAATATGTTATAGTAAACTAAAAACTAAGCGACACGTATTTTTTTTTATCTGCCATTAAACACTTTAAGGGGGTGAAATCACCATTCAAAGTAAGGCATGTCAAGGGGCGATTTGGCAGTTTCACCCACAAGAACATAATATTTTTTAACCAATCTACCTGGAATAGCTTTCTCATAACGAGAAATGAAAAATATAATTTTCTCAATTGAACAAAAAAAATTAAGGGGTGAGCTTTCGGGGGTAGTTGGCCCGACCAATATTTTTTTTCGGGAAAATCCAGACACGTCATATTTCTTTCGTGTTCATATATAAAATATATTTTTTTCAGATTTTTAGACTTGAATTTGACAATTATTTGCATGCACGTAATCATATTTAGGGGTGGCTCACCCCTTATTTTTTTTTTAATTGAGAAAATTATATTTTTCATTTCTCGTCATGAGAAAGCTTCCAGGTGGATTGGTTAAAAAATATTATGTTCTTGTGGGTGAAACTGCCAAATTGCCCCTTGACATGCCTTGCTTCGGATGGTGGTTTCACCCCCTTAAAGTGTTTAATGGGAGGTAAAAAAAAATACGTGTCGTTTAGTTTTTAGTCTACTATAACATATTGTAAAGAAAATCAAATTGGAGAGATCGACCTGGGATACCTTCCTTGTAACAAGGAAAATTTTAACGAGCTTAAGCAATGGTGATTTTTTGAAAGAAAAGTTTCTTTCCAATTCCGTAAATTGTGGGAAATTGCCGAAGAATCGCAGGATATTTAATGACTTTTAACGTTGATTTTATATCGGTTGAAAAGTTGTAAAATATCGCATGAAATTATTCCTTTATTATGATGAGGTATTTTTACATTTTATTTTCAATTACTGAAAAAGTTATGAATCTAGCTATATTTCGCGATGTTTCAAGCGTGAATCTTTACCTTATACAATTGTTCGTTGAAATTAAAAAGAATTGGCTGCCGATATCTGCCATTCTTGATATACAAGTAAAATGAAGTAAGATATCTTCGTAATGCACGTTGTCGGTCCCGTGATTGCACTTTTGAAAGCGCAAGAAATTATTTCTAATTAAAGATCATCTTTTACTATATGTGCGTTCTTTTTCGCTCTTCTTATGTTTAATTCGCGCGCAGTTTTACATTTAGCAATGAAGTTTTAGAACTATAAAAATTATGCAAAACGGTAAAGCATGTCATTAAAAGAAGTTAGGAGAACTTCACTTTAAATACGTATATATTTCGTTAGTATGTTCATTGTTTATTTTACCGTTTTTTTTTAATTTTTTCTACCGAATAATCAAAAAGTGTGAAGTAAAGTGATGAAATATAACATTAGAATACGATTTCACATTCAGGCAGACAAATAATTTTGACCAACTTTTTCGTAATTTTCGCCACTGTGCATGACCAACAATTGACAACACCCAATATTGCTTAACTTTGATAATCCAATAAAAATCAATGATTTTCAACCGAGGATGAGCATTGACAGGACTTTCCATTATCTCCCCCATAATGACGATTTTATTTATTCATACCCCTCGGCTCGGGAGAAACTTGAAAATTGAAAGGAGGCAAAATTGACAGAGAGGGTAGGGAGAGGAAATTTGAATTTTTTTGTTAGTGTTTTTGCGGGAATTTTCGTTATTCTATTCCAGAAGGTGAGATCTTCATGATCGCTTGTCGAACGTATCAAACGTCAAACGTCAAACGTCAAACATCAAATGCCACATGCCAAACGTCAAATGTCAAGTATTAAAAGCCCCCCTACGTAACGTACTTGAAAAGGCTGTAGATAGTTCTAATTAAGGTGCCAACTGGAGCATCGTTGACTGGCCTTAATCACATATGACGAATCGGCCACCGAGGTCGAATTAATTAGGTGCGTTTCGTTATCACCCGCGTTTTACTCTTGTCAGAATTTTGATTTATTTAATATCTGCATTTCATATTTTTCACTATCTCTCTCTCTCGCAAACTAATTACGTCCCGCATTCATAAATGTTGCGATTCTGCAGTTAAACAAAAAAAAATTAAGGTGTTTGTGGGTGAGATAGTTATGAAATTTCATATTAATCACGGTTGGGTATAATAAGTCACGTGAACTGATTGCGATGCCCACTCTTCTCTGTTTCTCAAATCTATTATTACACCCAGAAAAATATTTGATCGAATCAATAAAATTTTCGTTGGTACAATCACACAAATGAACGAACCACCGGAAAACAGCTCTGCAGTGAAAAGAGAAAAAGGATTCCAAAACTGAATCCCTAAAGGTTAATTTCCGTTTCAGCCATTGCATAGACGGGACACACACACACACGAAACAGTGTAAAGTCATTGATAATAATCATCAAAGTGATTCCACGGCTCGTGGGAATTTAAAAGTTGAAAATGCCCGTGGACGGTGTCTAGACAACAGGAGTTAAGACGGTAATTAATCGTGGTCGTGTGTATTTGTGTGTTTCGAGCGGTAAGTGTATGGGACAGGGATGTTTTCAGCCCAATGAGATATGGATGGGGTCTCGATGCTTTCCAGTCGAAAAGAAATGCTTATCCGGTCGAGAAGTGGTCCTAGGGTCGAGCTAGAAAGGGTCATTGCATAGACAGGACACACACACACACACACACACACACGAAACAGTGTAAAGTCATTGATAACAATCATCAAAGTGATTCCACGGCTCGTGGAAATTTAAAAGTTGAAAATGCCCGTGGACGGTGTCTAGACAACAGCAGTTAAGACGGTAATTAATCGTGGTCGTGTGTATTTGTGTGTTTCGAGCGGTAAGTGTATGGGACAGGGATGTTTTCAGCCCAATGAGATATGGATGGGGTCTCGATGCTTTCCAGTCGAAAAGAAATGCTTATCCGGTCGACAGGTGGTCCTAGGATCGAGCCAGAAAGGGCCATATTCGCAAGCTGCTTGCGTCGAACCCAGTCAAGCCCTGAATAATATAAGAGCTCTCGAAAGCCTCCGTAAGCTTCTTAGACACCACCCCACCGGTTCCCAGTTCGTAGGCCTGACCTTTGGGAGCTTTTATACCGAGAGGAGCGTGTACTCCACCCCCGCGATCACTTCGTACACGAAGATCTGGGTGAAATCGGACGCACCTCGTTGAGTCCCTTCAAAGGCCCTCCTTTGAGCCGATAATAGCTTTCGCTATGTCATGGAATTAATGTTAGAACTAGCCCAAACACTGAAAAGCTATTTTTGAGTACAGGTGGGTACATCGGTTCTTCGATTTTCGCAGGGTTCGTGTTTCGGGTGGATTTTTTTACGCGGGTAAAAATCCCCTTCAAATGGAGTCCGAATGAAAGCCAAATACTCGAGAAAACAGATTAAGTTACAAAAGATTTTATTTCACATATGGTCATGGAAAAGAGAACGGAATTACTGTGTTCCGTGCGCGACACTCATGTATTTAAATTCATCGCGGCTTTTGAAATGTCAGACAAATTTCCAGAAAGGGACTTACCGCCTGCTTGGGCCCATCGGGCCATCATCAATTTAGCAATTTCCTGACGTTTCATTTCCGGACGTATTACGAAATTCAATAAATATCGTTAAAAGAAAGGGTACATTAACCGGTCACGTAAAATGACAGGGCGGGAACAGAGAGGCTATTTACATGATATAAAAAGAGTCCCGTAAAAAAAGGTCGTCGCGTAAATCGAAAACCCAGGAAAGCCCGGAAACGCCTCGCGGCGAAAACGGAGACCTGGCGTCACCTTTTGCCCGCCACCACGTGAATTTACATTTATTATCGGGATAGTAATTATTGGAAAAGCCGGAGAACTCGGTGCGTCGACGAGCGAGAGGTCACGGGGAGATGGAAACATTGGAAAAGTGGGAAAAGCTGCGACAGGGAGCGGCAAAGGGGTGGGCGTGGGACTCTTTCGTCGGCCCAACCTCCTGGAACAACGGACCGAGATTATTCCACCCTTGACTCGTAGCGTATAAATCCGGGAAGGGCCGGAAGGTTCTCTCGGGGGCGGAAGTACGTCGAGTTGTCCGAAAAGCAATAACTCCCTGCTGATCGGAAAGCGGGCCGGTTCAAAGGGAGCCCTAAAGCTCGGGATTCGACGAGCGAGTCCCTCGTTCCTGCAACGAGGTTCACTTAGGTTCCATGCTCTGCCTTCGATTTACCCCGTACGGACACCTTGACGCCGTAAGGGGAGGCAAAGGTGCACTTGGCAAGGCAAGGGGTGCACATCTATACCAGAGGAGGGTGGCTCGAGTCGCCAATCGAGAACCCGGACGTGTTCGGAACGAGTGTCCTGGACCGGGTTAATTACCACGGAGCCTTTACCTCGGAAACGAGACATCGATCTCTCGGAATTTCCCCTCTACCTCTTCTCCGTAGCTTTCGGGCGCTTCCCAGTCGAAATTATCCATCTCGGTTCCTCCTCTAAGGACCGACTGCGCCAATTTGATTAACGAGACATTTCTTAACTATGATTGGTTGATCTCGGATCGGTGAATCCGCGTTGCACCTGCAAGGATTAGTGTAACCGGAGATTAAAATCTGCGGCTAGTAGCACCCCGAATTCGGACGATTAACTCTGAACACGCGTTAAGGGGATGTGAAAGTGGCATCCGAAAGCTCAATCGTTCGTAAAACTTTTCCTGGAAATGAGTGTCTCATATCGTTTCATACTTTAAAACGTTAATATGGAGACCGCAAGGTAGGTCCTGAAACTCGCGAAATTTCATTTTTTATAAACTATTTTTAAAATACCTGTAAACAAATTTGAAAGGAATTGAAATTTTATGAGTTTCAGAATCTTCCTTACAGTATCCCTATTCACGTTGTGAACGTTTCAAACCATTCGGTAAACCGAGTTGGGAGAAAAGTTTTATAAACAAAACCTCTTCGACGCCACTTTCACATCACCTTAAGGGGATGTGAAAGCGGCATCCGAAAGCTCAATCGTTCATAAACCTTTTCTACGAACTGGGTGTCACAAATCGTTTCATACTTTAAAACGTGAATATCTAGACCCTAAAGTAGGTCCTGAAACTCGCGAAATTTCATTTTTTATAAACTATTTTTAAAATACCTATAAAGAAATTTGAAAAGAATTGAAATTTCATGAGTTTCAGGACCTTCCTTATAGTCTCCTATGGGGACCCTAAGGTAGGTCCTGAAACTCGCGAAAGTAAAAAAACTGATTTTAAGAAAAGCCACTACGGAGTAATAAATAATTCTGTACAAACTACTTATCTGCTAACTATAGACGATTTCCAAGTACTTATCGCTTAGAAAATGTTTGAAGTCGGCACAAAAGAGAAGAACAAAAGAAGTAACAGAATGTAAAACCGAAGTCACTGGATACACTTCATTTCGTCTTTATGTCGCCTTCAAACTTTCCAGGGAATAAATATTTGGAAATCTACAGTAGTTTGTACATAACTATTTTCTAATTTGTAGTATCTTTTTTAAGTCGACTTTTTTTATTACAAAGTTTCTATTCTTGACATTTGCCTCTTTTCGTGGCATTTGCACTTTTTTGCAACATTCAATTCCCTAATATGCATCGAACCTATAAACGTCAAAGAAGTGACGTCAGCAAACATTGAATTTTTCCATTTGTTATTGTTGTGTCTTTTTCCCTTTGGTATGGTTTCTTTTAAGCTACAATTTTGTTATCTTAGATACTTCGTCTAATCAAATATTAGCTTATTTAACGCAATTTATTCAGGAGACTTTCACATCAGCTGAAACATCACATATAATAACTAGGTCAGTGTTTCGCGTCTATAATGTGTATTTGTTGCGAAACTCTACCGAATTTCTTCATCTCCGGTGATATGTCAGAGTTCATGACCTACCCCTCCATTTCTCTATTTAACGTTTTTACGTTTTCATTACTATTATTTATAACTATTTAACGCGAAGCACCTGACGAAAGGACCTATTCGTTAGAATCATCCATACTATTATTTCCTCCGAATATTTCGCAGGAATTCTTCAGGTTACGTCAAGATGGGAAAGGTGAAAATAAACAAGGAATAATAAATCATAAGAATGCCTCTCAGAAGTTTAAGGTGTAAGTTGGGCCACGAGAGGGGCATGTATCTATTTCTTGACGGGTTCACATTAGCCACGACGTCTCGTAAATCAGAACCAAAGGGTTCTGGATAAGTTCAACGGCCTTTGGCTGTCGCCTTGAGTAAAGCAATACTTTGCCCCTAATAAATCTCCCGTCTTCGTCTAATACACTCACTTACTCGAGAAGTCCCATTTTTCCCCTAAATGATGGAATACCTCTTGAATACCCTTCCAATTTCCTCCACCACGTTGAAGGGGTATTCTCATCTATAACGTCCAAAAATATTCTTATTCCTTTTCTCGTTAAAAATTAAATTACAACTTGGTACTTTTTGGTATACTTTTAATTCATTTTTCATCGTTAAAGTTCTTTGCGACGTTTATGTTGGTACAAGCAAGGTCAGACACAATTTTATGATCTTTCTTTTATTTTATTACCTTTGTTTCGTGACACACATACACGGGAAAACAGCGCTTTAGTAAAGGTGGATATGAATACGATATTTATTTACCATTTTAAATACGTGGGAATGAAGGTACCTACTATAGTGGCGCTTCGTAAAAAAGCGGTGGTCATGCGGAAGCCATTATAGTAGTGTTTCATAATTAAAGGGTTAAAATCCTCAATTTTTTGAGTGAATACCCCCAATAAAACGTTGGTCATCAAGCCATTATAGTAGTGTTTCATAATTAAAGGGTTAAAATCATCGATTCCGTGAGTAAATACCCCCAGTAAGACGTTGGTCATTAAGCCATTAGAGTAGCGTTTCATAATTAAAGGGTTCAAATCCGTGATTTTCTGAGTGAATACCTCCAATGAAACGCTGGTCATGAAACCATTATAGTAGTGTTTTATAATTAAAGGGTTAAAATCCGCGATTACCTGAGTGAATACCTCCAATACAAAAGTTGGTCGTCACGCCATTACAGTAGCGTTTCATAATTAAAGGGTTAAAATCCTCGATTTCCAGAGTGAATACCTCCAATAAAAAGTTGGTCGTCACGCCATTACAGCAGCGTTTCATAATTAAAGGGTTAAAATCCACGATTTCCTGAGTGAATACCCCCAATAAACCGTTGGTCATCAAGCCATTATAGTAGCGTTTCATAATTAAAGGGTTAAAATCCTAGATTTCCTGAGCGAATACCCCCTCGGATTGGAAACCGCACGTGCAAGTGAATGCCGTCGGTCGTGGAGCGAGGAGTTCATTACTTTTTCGAAATTTCCCAAAAGCGTTTACGGGACGGCAAAATGGTTTCGCCGAGCGCGAGAGATTCCCTTGGACGTCCACAAAGTGTGCGAGTACCTGTCGCTCGATCCAAAAACGCGCCTTTTCCATTCCCAGGGGGAAGGGTTAACGAGGTTCCTGGGGGTCTTTCCTCATATGTCGGCAATCACGTCCTGGACTTGTTTGCAATCCGTCGAGGCGGTTCGGAGCAGGACCGGCCGGTCCGAGCCGGTCCCGGACTCGTTCCCATTACCAGACCCAGATCAAATAAGCACGTTGTTTGGCCCCCAACTCTCCGGGCGAAAAAGCCAAGAGGAAAAGTATGGTAAACATCGATTCGAGGACTCCCGGCTTTGTACGCGCCACCGGCGCCCGGAAACTAGGGGAGCCCTTCTTCCTTTCGAGGATTCCTCTCTCTCTGGAGATGGCAAAGTCTGCCGCGAAAGTGGACAAACTCGCGGAAACGAGCTCCGGGATCAACGTTATGCGACGGTTCGCAGGAACGTAACCCCTTAACCTTTCACGGTCGCGTGTCCGCTCTCGACCGACTAAGAACTGAAGGAAATGGTCGAAATAATTAGAAACTATATGATTCAGCCTTTAAAGTGAAGTGAAACCCCCCTCAAATCAGTGTCGATTCGAATAAGATATTTTTTTTAAGGGTATTGGATAGAACTGTCTGAAACTCAAATCAGTCGATTCGAATACGACACCGTTTTTAAGGGTATTGGATAGAACTATCGTCGATTCGAATAAGACACTTTTTTTAAGGGTATTGGATAGAACTATCTGAAACTCAAATCAGTCGATTCGAATAAGACACTTTTTTTAAGGGTATTGGATAGAACTATCTGAAACTCAAATCAGTCGTTTCGAAAACGACACCGTTTTTAAGGGTATTGGATAGAACTGTCTAAAACTCAAATCAGTCGATTCGAATAAGGAACCGTTTTTAAGGGTATTGGATAGAACTATCTAAAACTCAAATTAGTCGATTCGAATAAGACACTTTTTTTAAGGGTATTGGATAGAACTTTCTGAAACTCAAATCAGTCGTTTCGAATACGACACCGTTTTTAAGGGTATTGGATAGAACTGTCTAAAACTCAAATCAGTCGATTCGAATAAGACACTTTTTTTAAGGGTATTGGATAGAACTATCTGAAACTCAAATCAGTCGATTCGAATAAGACACTTTTTTCAAGGGTATTGGATAGAACTATCTGAAACTCGAATCAGTGGATTCGAATAAGACGCTTTTTTTTAAAGGGTATTCGATTTTTAAGGGTATTGGTCTGAAACTCTGACACATGACTCGAGGGCATCCCGGAATTATCCTTACACTTTCAAAATTTGGATTTTTGAATAAATTTGTTTAACTTAACCCAGACCAGAACCAAACTGGCGGCGAGCTCTCATATTTCGATCGATATCCAACTATTGGAGGGTCTAATATGAGAAGCGAAAGGGTCAGGACAATTCTACGACAATTTAGAACACTCTGGTAATCTATAGACACTCGCATTTGATGGGGATAAAGGCAAAAAAAGCGTCTTAGGTGCTTCTACGCTAAAACGATGGGAACACGAAGTCTAGGAGTGAAAATTTACTCGACCTGGAAATTACAAATGGCGCGGGCTGTCCCTCTGCAGTCGATTAGGGCCCAGAAACCATGAATCTAGGGGATTTGCGGAGTTTTACGTCGATTTCTTTATAATTATTCTACGATAAACGACAGGTGGATTATGCCATTTAGTACAATACCCAATATCCGTCGACACAGCTGTCAATGTAAAAACGAATGTCGGCAACGTAGGTAGTTAGAAAAAAAAAGAAGGTAATGCGAACAAAAGAGGATTATTAAAACCTATACACCCTGAAATAAGCAAAAAGGCATTGAATATAAGTTAACGAACAGATGTCTGAATCATGTCATCTTTTTTAATCTTGACTAAAAGATGACGATAAGTAGTCAAAATCAGATGCATAAGACGTCCTTTCGTGTTCTTTTTGTCGACTACATACCATAACCAACCACTGACTTTTCGGAAAATTCTTCATCTTTTAGACATGTTTTAGTCGTCGTGTGTTGTCCTAGTAGGTCTAGATTTTCTCCGTGACAAAGATTTAAAAAGGGATCCGTAATTTTGAAGGGCAGAAATTTCTTTCAGAGGAGAAATCTGTTAAGATTTGCTTCGGCTTGTTTAGCTTCGTTTGACATGCACACATTGTTTGTTCGTGTAATTATCCACGACTGTTTGAGACTTTGTCTCTTTTGTCAAAAGAAGAATGCTGTTTTGGGTAAAGAGGGCTGCAAACGGCACGGAGGTGTAGACGAAATTTGAGAATTAACGAAATAAAGCTTAGGCAGATTTAATGAGAACGCAGAAACCTTTGAAGATATTAAAAGAATACGTAGGTTTTGCGGTTGGGTTTGTCCGCACACGTGAAAAGTACACTTCAAGGTGCACTTTCGTGGGAAGGAAGCCACTTGTGGGGTAGGTCGGAACCGAAAGGACCCTCCACCTAATCGGCGAGTGTTCATGTTTCCCGAATCGCTTGGAAAACTGCTAATTTCGTGCCCGCAAAAAAAAAACAAGGGAAACAACAACGTAATCTGGGAATGCCTTGTACTCGCGAAAATCGAGGAGAATATTGAAATAAAAATTCTCTCGGCGATTCGCATCCTCGCCTTAATTAATTTCCGATAAACTCCCGCGGGGAAGAAAATGACTCCCTCTGTGCCCGAGAACCGAATGTCCCCGATCCCCGACTTTTCCGGGATTACCGCGAGAACAATCGATTTTTTGGAAAAATGTATGTAAGATTAAAATTGCGTTTTGCCGAGAGCCGCAGCTTTTATCCGAGGATTTTTTTGATAAATTGTCTCGCTTCCGCGTTAAGACCGAAATAGCGACGAGCCGCAAAGAAGAAGGAGTGTTTCGCCAAGGGATTCGCAGGGAAAGGGGAAGTTTTTCTTTCGAGACAGTTTAGGGGACGCTTTCGCAGTGATTCCTTCAAGTTGTACGAACTCTCGCCCCTTCGTGCCGGGGGCAAAGTAAATCCGGCCACGAGGCTGATACCTCTCCTTTCGGACCCCCTCGATTAATCGACCGTCCGTTTCAATTTCTCCCGAGACTGCCTTCGTAGCCTCTCAAGTTTTCCCAGCAACAGGTATTGCCTAGGGACGTGTAAATGACCGTGCCGAGGACAGAAATATAACGACAGGGAAAATCGATGCTCTTCGAGAGGAGGCGAAGAGGGTTGGTCGAAACGATCACTTTCTCCTTAAAGACGAAGCTCGAGGTGGCACGTATTTCTTGGAGCGAGTTCCATTTCGAAGGGAAACTGGCTACGAAATCCTAGATAGAATCCAGGACTTCCGCTTTAAGAGTTCTAAGCTATGGCCAAGATAGACTTTTTAGGTAAAACTCGGTCTTTTCTTCAAGACAACTTTTCCTAGTTAGCGCTAATCTAAAACCTTTGGATACTCTAGCCAGATCTAATATGCCAAAGTATGACGTTCAAGTGTAAGCCCTACGATGGTAAGTCGATACCCTAGCTAAATCCTACACGCGGTGGAAAACGAACTAGGTAATACTAGTTCGTTTTCCTGTCCTTCGCGTCCTATTCTAGTGTCTAGACTCTAATCAGGACTTTCATGTAAGAAGTTTCCAGATTTAACAAAAGTGGGCACTAATTAGAACTTGATTCTTCATCCAAGATACCTTTTCTTGAATAACGCCAACCTAAACCTACTTAGAGTTTAATCTGCCACCCAAAGCAATTATATCAAGACTTTCCCTGTTAACGTCTACCTAGGATTAACTAAAGATGACTTATGCACCGACATAATTTTTCTTTATTGGGCCGACTTAGGCCTGATTAGGGCGTACAAAGACACGAGTGACATCCAAGGTATACCCTACATCGATAGGTTGACATCCTAGCTAGATCCTTGTAGTGCCCTTACAGATTTGAGCATTCTTCATCCGAGGTGTACCCTGCATCGATAGGTTGACATTCTAGCTAGGTCCTAACAGTGCCCTTACAGATTTTCAGCATCCTTCATCCAAGGTATCGGCATCCAAGGTATACCGTGGATCGATAGGTTGACATCCTAGCTAGGTCCTAGCAGAACCCTTACAGATGTTCAGCATTCTTCATCCAAGGTATGCCCTGCATCGATAGGTTCACATCCTAGCTAGGTCCTAGTAGTGCCTTTACAGATTTTCAGCATCCTTCATCCAAGGTATCGGCATCCAAGATATACCCTGCATCGATAGGTTGACATCCTAGCTAGGTCCTAGCAGTACTCTTACAGATGTTCAGCATTCTTCATCCAAGGTATACCCTGCATGGATAGGTTGACATCCTAGCTGGGTCCTAGCAATGCCCTTGTAGATTTTCAGCATCCTTCATCCGAAACGCCTTTTCTTGAATAACGCCAACCTAAACCTACTTAGAGTTTAATCTGCCACCCAAAGCAATTATATCAAGACTTTCCCTATTAACGTCTACCTAGTGTTAACTAAAGATGACTTGTGCACCGACATAATTTTTCTTTATTGGACCGACTTAGGCCTGACTAGGTCTTACAAAAACATGAGTGACGTCCAAGATAGACTCTGCATCGATAGGTTGACATCCTAGCTAGGTCCTAGCAGTGCCCTTACAGATTTTCAGCATCCTTCATCCAAGGTATCGGTATCCAAAATATACCCTGCATCGATAAGTTGACATCCTAGCTAGATCCTAGCTAGATCCTAGCAGAGCCTTTACAGATTTTCAGCACAGGACGACAACTATTCGGCAGGAGTCAGTCGATGCGTCGACGGAACCTCCAAAGAGACCAAAACTTCTCCCGCGAGATGTTATCCTCCAGGTTGAACGAAAATTCGATCGACATTCGACGAAGCGGGTGGTTTTTTTGCGCTCGCGACGTCATTTCTTCCCCTCTGATTAAGGCGAGCCATAGGATTAACGGGAGCATCGATCCTCCCTGCAGGATCCCTCCTCTCGCCGTGGGATGAATCCCGCCTCTCGTCATGCACCGATCGGTTCTCGACTCGTCCCGGAAATGAAGTCGAGTGTCGTTTCCCGGCCTCGATTCTTGATTACGGCCTTTGATAGCTAACCTCAATCGATCTCTCCACCCTTTATTCTCTCGTCGGTGACTCCTCTTGGCGTCTCCGGGGTGTAAAAACGACAAGAATAACTCGGTCTCGTTACTACCTTCGTCGTCACAGCCCATTTTCCGTGCGGAAATAGGAAAGGTGTCTTTTTAAACTTTTGTTAATCACAATGTTCGTCGCATTGGCGACATACGCGTCTCATACATCGCATACTTGTGTGTTAAAAGTCATATTATATATCTTCGTTACTTTTTATCGGGCTTAGGTTGATCAAGGGAGACATTAGTCGACAGAAGGGAACCCACCATCACTATTAAGTAAACGCGGCTTTCAACGTCACTTGTTGGACATATAGGTACTCAGGTTTTGTTATGCCGTCAAGCTTACCTATAGGTTTTCTAACAGTGGATTCTTTTTAATCACAATGTCCATCGCATTGGCGACATACGCGTCTCATACATCTCGTACTTGTGTGTTAAAAGTCATATTATATATCTTCGTTACTTTTTATCGGGCTTAGGTTGATCAAGGGAGACATTAGTCGACAGAAGGGAACCCACCATCACGATTAAGTAAACGCGGCTTTCAACGTCACTTGTTGGACTTATAGGTACTCAGGTTTTGTTATGCTGTCAAGCTTACCTATAGGTTTTCTAGCAGTGGATTCTTTTTATACCACATACTTCTTGTAGCATTCTATAATAGATAGCTCCTAGTAGAAACGTTTGTAGGGGTAGTCCAGACAATTCTACGTTGCAATGTTCACCGAGGAAAAATCTTTATTGATAAACTGTTGAATGGTTAAGGCGAAGTGAAACACGTCCGGAAATTTGATCGACGTCGATAAAGAGATCTTTATAAATACCTACGTTACCGATGTTCGTATTTATATTGACATCTGCATCGAATTATATTTGGTATCGTAAAATGGCGTACTCCATGTGTCATATTTCCGTAGAATAATTGTAAAAAAGTTGAAATAAAACTACAGAAATCTTCTGGATTCACGGTTACGATGTCCTAATTGACCGCAATGTTCTAACCTGCACTATCTGTGATTTCAGTGCCAACTAAATTTCCTTTCCGAGATCTCGTGTAATATCAGTAAAGATTCCAAGCACGAACAATCTTAGAAAGGGCAGCGCTATTGTTTAACGCGGTGGTCCCTCTAGGGATCAACGTATCCTTATCTAGGGAAACAATGTCTTTGCCTAGCTCCACAGAACCGCTTTCAAGTTGGCAAATCTAGAGGAAGTCGCAAGGACCTTTGGTCCAGGACGAATTCGTGAATCGTCGACGTCTTCTCAGTGGGTCAAAATCGAAGACGAACGGTTGTAGGAAATAATCAAGAAAAAATTATTCCGATTTCGTATTATCATGTATTGTATTCTATGCAAGGCTGTCGCCAAATGATCCGTTCATCCATGCCGAATACAGAAACGTTATCAGTTCTTTCAAGGGGTTTGTAACTCCACTTTTCATGGGACCATTTCTTGCATTAGAGGCCCTGAATCCAGATTTGGCCTAATTTATTTCTAGTGATGTACAAGGCTACGTCTATCCATTGGAGCTAATCCGAAATATAAATCTGCGGATTCACAAAGGCCTTCACAAAAAGTCTGTTCATTTTCATGAGATAAAACTTTGTTACGGGGTTTGTAACGCCACTTTTCATGGGACTATTTCTTGCATTGGGGGCCTTGAATCCAGATTTGGCTCAATTTACTTTTAGTGACATACAAGGCTACGTGCATACATTGGAGCTAATCCAAAATATAAATCTGGAGATTCACGAAGGCATTCACAAAAAGTCTGTTCATTTTCATGAGATAAAACTTTGTTATGGGGTTTGTAACCCCACTTTCCATGGGACCATTTCTTACATTGGGGACCTTGAATCCAGATTTGGCCCATTTTACTTTTAGTGGCGTACAAGGCTACGTATATCCATTGGAGCTAATCCGAAATATAAATCTGGAGATTCACAAAGGCCTTCACAAAAAGTCTGTTCATTTTCATGAGATAAAACTTTGTTATGGGGTTTGTACCCCATAACCATTTCCTTCCCTTCCTTTAGGCTTTTTACGTACCTATTTCAAGTCACGTGACAAATTTCAAAATCTTTGACTACACTCCGCTGACTGCGACCTTTATTCATAACTAAATTTGCAACACGTTTCATGGTATCTCCAGATGATTTTTGATACGATATTTTTTTACGGGCACAGGACATGTTCAAAGAATCTGCAAGATATTCCTAGCGTCCATGGAAAGCTTCTACTGTTTAACCACGCTTTTTCAAATTTAAATAAATTATTTATAACCTTTGTTAGAATTGCCCCGTGTCTCCCCTACAATACTCTGATTCATTTTGTATATCATACCCCCAGCTCGCGGTGAATCAAGTGTCATTAAAAAAAAGTCATTCATTAAGGAATAAATAAAAAGTAATTTACAAGGATTTCAATACTACCTTATGAAAGGCTAACTTTCCTACCTACTGACGTGATAACTAATACCATATTGCAGAGCTATTTAAATTGATCTAATCCTAAAAAAATGAATGGACCACCCTTGACCGTGTTCCCCAACTTCTGGGTAACAACTGAAGAAAGTTAGGCTGGTAAAGCGACGTTTAACCAAAGGCCAGTGTTTCCGGTCCTCTCGCCTCACATGTGGAAGCAGTAGTTGGTTTAGTGCATTGTTAAGTCAACGAATGGCTGTTTCAAGTCCATGCCCCCGAGAGAATGGGTCGTAAGCATCGCCAGGATTTATGGTATCCCGGGTGCTAGAAGGGCTGCAGGAAAAAGAGAATTTGCTTCCTATTCGGGGAATTTCCCCCATCATCCTGTCCATTGAGTAGAAAAATCGCGGAGGTACCCTCTACACGAGGAGCGATGAGTTAACGTCAAGCAGCCCAGCTAAAATGGCTGGGAAAGCTCGACACGGCTCGCGGGGATCACGTCGAAAGCACGGGGTCCCTTCCGGAAGGACCCCATAGAGATCCTGTCGCCTGTCGGTAATCGATATCTCAGGATGTTTCTCGACCGAAGCAAAGTTTTGACGGGACGTCGATAAATAACTTCTTCCCCATTGTTGCACCAGTGTAGTCCGCCGGATCCCGACTGAATGATCCTTTACGTGAAGGAAGACGCCAAGTAATTCAAAGAAGCTTTGAGGTGATGTGAAACACGCCGAGGAACTTGATCGACGTCGGTAAAAAAAGATTTTCTTAAATACCTACGTTGCGGACGGTGGTTTTTATATCGACAACAGAGTCAGATTATATTGGGTATTGTACTAAATGACATGCTTCACCTGTTGTTTTCGTACAATAATTATAAAGAAATCGAAGTGAAACTCCAGAATTCCCCTGGATTTATTGTTTCTGAGGCCCTAATTGACTGCAGAGGAACCCCCTTCGCCATCTGTGATTTCCATGCGAACTAAATTTACACTCCTAGACCTCATATTACCATCGATTTAGCATAGAAGCGCATAAGACACTTTTCTTTTCTTTATCCCGTTCAAATGTGCGTTTCTTGATTACCAGAGTGTTCTAATTTGTCGTACAATTGCCCTGACCCTTTCGTTTCTCATTTCAGAGCCTTCAATAATTGGATATCGATCGAAATATGAGAGCTTGACGCCATTTTGGTTCTGGTTTGGGTTAAGTTAAAAAAATTTGTTCAAACATCCAAATTTTGAAAGAGTCAGGATAATTCCTAGATGCTCCAGAGTCATATGTCAGAGTTTCAGATGGTTCTATCCAATACCCTTATAAAAAGTATCTTATTCGAGTCGACTGAATTGAGTTTCAGATAGTTCTATCCAATACCCTTTAAAAAAATTGTCTTCTTCGAGTCGGCTGATTTGAAGAGGGTTTCACTTCGCCTTAACCCGAGAAGCTCGACTGCAAAGCTTCTGCGACTCCCTCGAGGGGCTTGCAAAATCGATATTTGTCCCGACCTTTCGACGGATTTCGACACGATACGACCTCCTAAACATTCCTAAGAAGCTAGTCAAAATTACTGGTTAGCTAGAATGTCTAATGGTTGTATCCTAATATTACATGTCATCGGATATAATTTGAATTTTAACCCTTTGCGATTCGTGTTTGATTCGAGTTTCTGAACGACCTCGGATACGTGAATACGATAGAGTTTAGAACTTATCGTAGATATAGCGAGGAGGTATGACAACCGGAAAATAACATTTAAGAAGTGGAAAGACAAATGCAAATCACTATATCATGGTAAGACCCATCCAATCCGTAAACAAAATATACCCCACCCAACCTGCCTCGTCTTCACTAAATTGCATTAACAAGAGCAAGAATTGGTCATACAAAGCTCACTCATAACCATCTAATTCTAAAAACAAATCCAATGCCATGTGATGAATGTAACAGCCCAATTACGGTACAACACATTATCTCTGAATGTAAAAAGTATGAAACAGCAAGAAAAGGCGTCAGAATACCCAACTCAATTACCAAAGATCTCGGTGACCCACAAGAAGTTAATAAAACACTACCCTAGTAGCATAGAATAATTTCTAAATATTTCTTTGTAATCTTTGATAAAAATCTCAAGCGACAGATTTTTTAAGATTTCCTGTAGATTTCATTCGATGATAGCCGAGATATTNACAAATATTATGAAAATAATATTCTTAAGTAAATATTTTGCAAATATTTCAAATGTCTGCTAAATATTTACAAAACGTACGATATTCGTTAAATATCTAGAAAATATAATAGAAATATATTATGCCACTAGGGACGTGGGCATTTATGTGGATACGTATTCTATCACTGTGTGTGCAAAATATGAACTTTGCGAAATAAGAACTTTTTCAGATGTCTTTATGACATAACATGAAAAATGGCATTGTTTGGAAACTGGCTTTGAAGTTTCGAAACAGCTATTTTTTGGTGGAATGGTAATATTCCTAACAGTACGGTCATGCTTAAACCGTATTTACATTTCGTATTTTATTTTATCCTCTACCTGTCAGAAAAGTGGGTATTGATTAAACAGATATGGAATGTAATATGGATAGCAAATATTAGCAAGCTTTTTTTTTTTTAATTTTCACGAATAACCGTGTAAACAGAAAGTTCTCGCTTGAAACATTGCGGAATAGTACGTACGCAGGAAAAAAAATTTGGTTCGTTGATCGAAATCTTTCGATTGACTGCATTTGGTTAATTTCAAAAAACTTTTTACGTGGTTGAATCAAGTTTTGGTTCACTTGGCCGAAATTCTTTGGTTCAATTAATTTAAGTGGTTAGTTAAACCGTTTTGTTAATCTTGGATTATAGTTTAGTGAATGATCCCGAATATTCGGCCGAACTAGTTTAGTTCAATCAATTTAAGTAGAGTTAATTAAATCATTTTGATAATTTTGGAATGTAGTTTAGTCAATGAACCCAAATATTTTGGTTAAATGCACCAGATTACTTTAATACATGGCGTGATGCAGCACAATATTTTACATAATCAAGCAAAAGTTATTAACTAATGAATTTATGTCAAGCAAATATTTGGAAGTCTATATAATAACCATGTAAAAACAATTGATTTGATATTTCATTATATTATTTTGATGCGATTTGGATTGTTTCGATCGGTGATCAGACCCTAGTAGCTTAGAATAATTTCTAAATATTTGTTTGTAATCTTCGCTAAATATCTCAAGCAACAGATTTTTTAAGATGTCTTGTAGATTTCATTAGAAGATATCTAAAATATTTCTTGACAATCTCAATGACATATTTAGTTTCAATAATTTATAAACATATATAGGAATTATATTTTTCAATTTATTAACATAATAAAAATACATTTGTTCTAACTTAACCCAGACCAGAACCAAAATGGCGTCGAGCTCTCGTATTTCGATCGATATACAATTATCGAAGGCTCTAATATGAGAAACGAAAGGGTCAAGACAATTGTACGACAAATTAGAACGCTCTGATAATAGAGAAAATCGTATTTGAGCGTGATAAACGGCAAAAAAAGTGTCATATGCTCTGGTATGTTGAAATGACGGTAATATGAGACCTTGGAGTGAAAATTTCGTTCACACGGAAATCACAGATAGTGCAGGGTGGCACTCTGCAGTCAATTAGGGCCCCAGAAAACAAGAATCCAGAGGATTTCTGGAGTTTTACTTCGATTTCTTTATAATTATTGTACGAAAACGACAGGTGGAGTATTCCATTTGATACAATACCGAATATAATTCGACCCAACTGTCAATATAAAAACGAACGAATTTAGATAAATCTTCTTTATCAACGTCGACCAAGTTCCTCGACGTGTTTCACTTCACCTTAAGCGGAGTTCTTTAGCGTCGCGTCGTCGTGGGCCATTGTCGGATCTCTGGCGACAGTGACCACCTACGCTGAGGCCATGTGGCCTCCACCTTTTTGGGTTTTTTCAGGGAAAAAAATAACCAAAGTGGTCCTTGGCTTTTCGGGGGGTCTCTTGACTCCAGCGCGTATTTCGACAGCCAATGAGCGTTCTAATTTTGGAATTTAGGCGTCCGCATGCAGAGGGCCACAAACTAATCAAATTTCTTTAAAAAATAAGCGACACGCCTCCTCGACAGCGCTAAAGTCTCTTGTGCAAAAGAGACAACTCAGAACCAAAAAATCAATCGAACGGTTAACATAGGAACTGAACGAAGATCGAACCTAACGTGCAAGGTCGAATTCATTAATCGTCCTATCTCAATTCTCGTAAAAACTCCCGTGATCCGTGAGGACATTTTCACAAACTTGTCCCGAGGTGCGCGATCTCTCAGTGGTTCTTATTCGTTCAAATTAAAACAATTGTGGTTCGGCATACTCTCGTGTGCATCGCCACGACAGGAGGAACATCACTTTCGCGGTAATTCCCCGTTGTCGAACGGAAAACTTTTAAGCAGCTCCGAAGAAACGTGGCCGCCGAGGCGGAACGCTAAAAATGGCCCTTTTGTGCGTGGAAGAAAGCGGGGATTCCGCTCCACATTATTAGGTTGAATCGCGGGTCTGGCCGGTGCACCAGCAGCGTGTTGCACTCAACTGCAGTGATGCATAGCAGGCATTAGGAAGATTTAGCATACATCGCGAGACGGGGCCCCGGCAGCCGGCCACGTTCCCGGCCCTGGTCGGTTCTGGTCGGCTCTGGTCAGCCCATGCCGAGCCAACTCGAACCATTTTCCCCTGGGGCTCGTACTTCAGCCGGTACACCGCTGCTGAGCTTCCTATGGTCCGCGGTGGTACGAGTCGGACCTTCCCGGCCCCGGGAAATCGGCCAGAAAAAGTTTCGCTTCTCCTTTATTTTTTTTCATATATTTTCCAAACGTCAGAGGCATCGGAGCTTCCCCCACGGGTGCCCACGAGTACGGGAACTCTAGAGAGATTACCCCGTTACGAGGACCGGGTGCCCCAACCGTGATCAGTGACAGATTCCTTAACTATGATTAGTTAACTTAACCATTTGCACTCCCAATTATTGAGATGTCGGGGCACACAAGACAAAGGAGTGCAAAGAGTAAACTACGATTAGTCAATTTAACTATGATTAGTTAACGACGATTAGTCAATTTAAATATGATTAGTTAACTACGATTAGTCAATTTAACTATGATTAGTTAACTACGATTAGTCAATTTAACTATGATTAGTTAACTACGATTAGTCAATTTAACAATGATTAGTTAACTACGATTAGTCAATTTAACTATGATTAGTTAACTACGATTAGTCAATTTAACTATGATTAGTTAACTACGATTAGTCAATTTAACTATGATTAGTTAACTGCGATTAGTTAACTACGATTAGTACATTTAACTATCATCAATTTAACTACGATTACTCAATTTAACTATGATTAGTTAACTGCGATTAGTTAACTATGATTAGTTAACTGCGATTAGTTAACTACGATTAGTCAATTTAACTATGATTAAATAATCTCGGAATTATGAAACTCGTGTTGCATCGTGGACGTAGGTTTCACGAACACTGAAGGTCCGATTGCTCCTTTGATATTCTTGTGACTGCAATACCCTGATTGTTACGTACATTAGAAGAATTTTTGTTAGTAGTCATAGTATATAGTTATAATTCACGAGACCTCATACCTTCCAAGAATTTCTTGACTTTCTACACATTCTCCTCCTGAGAGAAAAATCTAATTAAATGAAATATTTTTAACTAGTTATAACTAGTTTTGTAGTATAACTACAATGCAACTAGTATGAACTGTTTTTAACTAGTTTTCATAGTTCGAAGAGGACTTAACTACTTTTTGATGTAAAATCAACTTCTTTTTCTGAACTGTGAAATCTAAAAATGGTTACTACTTTTCTTTACCTTTTAGGAGGGGTAAAATGAACTATTCTACGTTTATATGTTCCTAGGAAACATAACAAAAGTGTAAACTATTTATATAGTAAAGTTTCAATTTATTATTGTTAATTATTATTATTAATATATTTATTATTTACCTTCGCGAATTGACGGTTCAAAATTTGTTATTTCCACGATTGACGGATTAAATCTTTTGCGCATGCGCACCCGATACTTATTTAGTATCGTTGCCCACATCAAGTGGCGCTGGGGTGCCCTCAATTCGTTGGAACCCTCTCCATGCAGGACAAATAGGTATCAGCTATCAGTTAGTATATAGATCAGTATCGAAATAGCTGATAGGTGGGAAGCCCAAGTAATAGGATAGAAATCAAGCGTAGGTGCTAACACTTTCAATTATTTCTGCATTTTTCACTTATAAGGAAGGTATCCCAGGTGGATCTCTCCGATTTGATTTCTTTTACAATATGTTATAGTAGACTAAAAACTAAGCGAGGCGTATTTTTTTTTATCTGCCATTAAATACTTTAAGGGGGTGAAACCACCATCCAAAGTAAGGCATGTCAAGGGGCGATTTGGCAGTTTCCCCCACAAGAACATAATATCTTTTAACCAATCCACCTGGAAAAGCTTTCTCATAACGAGAAATGAAAAATATAATTTTTTTAATTAAAAAGAAAAAAAATGAAGGGGTGAGCCACCCCTCACAGGCCTCACTTTGGATGGTGGTTTCACCCCCTTAAAGTGTTTAATGGCAGATAAAAAAAATACGCGTCGCTTAGTTTTTAGTCTACTATAACATATTATAAAAGAAATCAAATCGGAGAGATCGAACTTACCTTTTAGTTAGTCTTTACTACGCGTATTCAAAATTAAAACCAGCGACCGTTCTAAAAATTGGATAAACAGTACCTACACGCACAATACCGGAGTCTAGATCCTGTAATGACGACGGAGAGAGTAATTTTTGTGGAAATGTGATATTTGTAAGGGAGAAAGATATAATTTTATACGAAACATCCAGCAGGTATGGCCCGCTCTCGTCAGATCAAAGAGACTGTTCAAGGCAAAACAATTGTGATGTCTCTCTTCATACACTTTTAAAAATATCGTTAAAATTCATACAGTATTAGTACGAAAGGTCGTCATAAAATTATGAACTCGTATCAAGAGCGAAATAATATGCATTTATTATAAATATCTAAATAAGTTCGTAATGTTATATTATACAATTTATTATAACTTTATGAAATTGTATACAAATTTGAAGGATACTTTTGCGAGGTGTAAAAGAGTTTTTAAGGTCATATGAAAGAGTCAGCCTGTATATATGTGCCCAAAATTATGAAAGTGGTCTAAGTCAAAATAAAAAAAAAATGAGTTTATCAGTTATTTCACGCCATATTATTTCAAACGAAATTAATTCAATGTAATTTCGAAACAAAAAATATATGACTTAGACCACTTTCATAATTATGGGCACATATCGAAGAGGTCAAATAGTTGACGAAAATATTTGAAATTGAAACAGTTGCATGTACCGATTTGTTTGAAATTTTACCACATAAATATGGAGGTCCTAAAGTAGATACTGAAACTCACGAAATTTCATTTTTCATAAAAAGTGTATTTATTTATCATGGACCCGAACCAACATGGGGTGGTCCATGCATGTTTTCGATGTTTTAGACTTCTTGGAGGCTTAGCATCGAAAATGAAGAGTTGCAGGACCTAGCTCGAACAAGTTACAATATCGTAGAAATGGAATATTACAGAATCAGATGGGAAAATATGGAAAATACTTTCACCAACGATCACAAGAGACTGGCTTGCCTCGTGGTAAACATGTTTCTTCGGAGTAAAAATTTAGTTGCAGCTAAACGTCACAGATGGCGACGTTGGTCCTAAACGGTCGTTAGAATAATGAATTCCCGGGATTTCGACGGTTTTACGTCGATCTCTTCGTCATTACTTTACCGAAATGACATATGGAATGCTTCAATTCGTATCACTCTCAACGTAGACTAAAAGGCTTCAACATAAATATAAATGTCGGGAACCGAACGCGCCAGCTTATGTTGCCACTTGAATATTGAAAATGACGTCACCATCGAAAAGAGTATAGATGAATTTTAATTTATCTATGTCGATTAAATTTCTCAGCGTCTTTCATATCGGTATGTTGAAGGTTGACAAAATCGATGACCGAAATCCAGGGAAGTCGTGCTCTCGAACGACCTCCGGAAACCTATGCACCACGTACAATTTGTAAACGGCTACATAACGAGCATAACTCCGAGTGGTGCGGAGTCAAGGGGTCGAGGGGAGCGAAGGGGTGGTGGGCTGGAGAGAGTAAGATAGAAAGTGAGAGGAAATGGGAGAGAAAGAGAGAGGGGAGACACGCAATGCAAACGCGGACACGTCGGTTAGCTGGCCGACAGAAAATTGCACCGCCGTAACCGGACGTCACCAAAGAGCGAAACGAAACCTCGGGAGGGGAGGAAAAGCGCACAAAGGGGCAGGAAAAAATACTAGGTGCACAAAGGGGACCGAAATGTCGGGCAAGGAAAATGCAGGTTTATCAATTAAATACTCTACATGTAGCCCGTTTACCTAGTTCTGGGCCGCACTTTTCTACCGGATGCGCCACCTGACGGGCAGTTTTACGATTTTCAGGGCACACGATCAGTTTTTAATCCAACGTTCTGCAAAAATAGTACCAGAAGAGTGCAGCAATCATGATCTTGTGCAGTGAGAAGAAAAACAAAGAAAATAGGTAATTGGAACGATACGTGGTTGCAGAAACTGGCTGGCGGGCTGATAGATCATCTCGTGTGCACTGAGAAAACGATTTGTTTGATTGAAAAGAAATATGTTCGAATGAAACTTATTTTTTCTTTGGTATACAGTCGAACAAGTATATATTTGATTCAAACATATTTGTCGATTGATTATATTTGTTTGATGTAATTGAATGATTTGCTTCATTTGAATTCAATAAATGTTTCATTTAAACGAACATTGTAAGTGAAGAAGAGAAAGTTATCTTATATGTACTGAGATAACGATTTGTCTGATTGAAAAGAAATACGTTTGAATTAAACTTATTTTTTCTTTGATATACAGTCGAACAAGTATATATTTAATTCAAATATATTTGATTTAAACATATTTGATGTAATCGAATGATTTGCTTAATTTTAATTCAATAAATATTTCATTTAAACGAACAATGTAAGAGAAGAAGAGAAAGATATCTCATATGCACGGTGGAAACGATTTGTTCGATTGAAAAGAAATGTGTTTAAATGAAACTTATTTTTTCTTTGATATACAGTCGAACAAATTCGATAAATGTTTCATTTAAACGAACATTGTAAGAGAAGAGAAAAATATCTCATATGCACGGAGAGAACGATTTGTTTGATTGAAAAGAAATATGTTCGAATGAAACTTATTTTTTCTTTGGTACAGAGTCGAACAAGTATATATTTGATTCAAACATATTTGTCGATTGATTATATTTGTTTGATGTAATCGAATGATTTGCTTCATTTGAATTCAATAAATGTCTCATTTAAACGAACATTGTAAGAGAAGAAGAGAAAGATATCTCATATGCACTGAGAGAACGATTTGTTTGATTGAAAAGAAACATGTTTGAATGAAACTTATCTTTTCTTTGATATACACTCGAACAAATCCAATAAATGTTTCACTGAAACGAACGATTCAAATATATTTGATTCAAATATATCTGTCGATGGAGATTATACTTATTTGATGTAATTGAATGATTTGCTTCATTTTAATTCAATAAATGTTTGATTTAAACGAACATTGTAAGAGAAGAAAAGAAAGATATCTCATATGCACTGAGCGAACGATTTGTTTGATTAAAAAGAAATATGTTTGAATGAAACTTATCTTTTCTTTGATATACAGTCGAACATATTCAATAAATGTTTCATTTAAACGAACATTGTAAATGAAGAAGAGAAAGTTATCTCATATGCCCTGAAAAAAACGATTTGATTTATTGGAAAGAAATAAGTTTAAATGAAATTTATTTTTTCTTTGGTATACAGTCGAACAAGTATATATGTGATTCAAACATATTTGTCAATTCATCATATTTGTTTGATTTAAACAAATGATTTGCTTCATTTAAATTCAATACATTTTTCATTTAAACGAACATTGTAAGAGAAGAAGAGATATTTTGTTAACGGCGGTAAGAAACTTGGATGTCCGATCAATTTAAGAACGTGCCGTTATTATAACTTTTTCATTTCGTTTTCATATAATGTTACCACTCATATCACTGACTATAATTCTTTTAGCCCAAAAGTTTTACCCATAAGAGTACGTACTCCGAAGGACCTTGCGGCACCTCTGAATGTATTTGTTAGAATCGAATAAATAATTTAAAAAATTTAAATACTAGACACTTAAACAAGTTGATTGATTATTTTAGAGAACTTATTCATTCAAATTAAGTTACGTCAAACAAATAATGTATTCTACTAATAATAAGAACGTGAAAATTTGTCATTTACTGAAATCAAATAAACTTTCTGTCGATTGATGCAAATAACTGCTTTGCTTTAATAAAAGCAGTTTAAACATATTATATATTCGGATTCTCGTCGAAGAAAATTACACACCGTCGTAGATGTCTTTCCTGCTCATTGAACTATTAAAACAATGTGAACCGAATGCCAAGCATGAGCGAGAGATTCGGAAGGCTCGCCTCTCGAAACTGACTCCCATTGGTCGAAGCAACGTCGTACGATTGTCGTCGTCAATTGACTCCAATTGACTTGCAATTGCAATCACGAGTTCGACGAGAATGTCGGACGCGTCAAGATGAGAGGTGTGACCGTTTATTCTTTCTAGATGCACGCAGAAAAATATTAGGGGTACCCATAAGTGATCATTTTTTTTGACGTCTAAAACACCCCTTTCAAAATAATTCATTATTTATGGGTACGCCTAATATTTAATTGAATCTATACAAATTTTGCTGGTTCAACCATAGAGTGCAATTGCTATATGGACAAGAAAATTCTTGGTTGACGTGATGAAGTTCTTCAGTTAACAACTTTTAGTTGATTACTATACGGTAAATATTGTGGTAGGTCACCCCGAATATTAATGAAATTCGATGCATTTAAACAACATACACCCCTCCCTCAATTTTCTTACGCGAGTCTCTTTTTTACGTGGTAAATTGTAACGCAATTTACGCGATTATAAAGCGTCATTATTTTATTTGCTAGCTATTTGAAATAGATATGTATTTCGAAAACTTATATGTACTAGATTTTATTTCCGATATTTATTCTTTTGTCCTGACAGACTTTATTTACGCGATTTTCATTCGCGTAAAATGAAAACGGAGAATGGATACTCCGCGTAAATTGAGAGACGCCCGTGTTTGATTGTTTGACCGAAATGTTTTCTAAGTTAACAAAACGATTTAACCAAAGTACTTCGGTTAATCGAAGCAAACTAGTTTGGTTAAGTCAACTAAAACTAAGTTCACGGAAATCCCCCGCAAATGAGTCGACTCAAATAACGCGCTTTTTTAAAGGTATTGGATAGAACCGTCCGAAACATTGACACAAGACTCATGAGCACCTAGGAATTATCCTGACAGTTAAAAAATTTGGATTTTTGAAATAAAATTTTTTAACTTAGCCCAGACCAGAGCCAAAATGACGTCGAGCACTCATATTTCGATCAATATCCAATTATCGAAGGCTCTAATATGAGAAACGAAAGGGTTAGGACAATTGTACGACAATTTAGAATACTCTGTTAATCGAGAACTCGCATTTGAATGGGATAAAGGTAAAACAAAAGTGTCTTATACGCTTCTATGCTAAAACAGTGGTAATATGAAGTCTCGGAGTGAGAATTTAGTTGGCACGGAAATCACAGATGGCGCAAGGAGTCCCTCTGCAGTCAATTAGAGCCTCAGAAACCATGAATCCAGGGAATTTCTGGAGTTTTACTTCAATTTCATTATAATTATTGTATCAAAACGACAGGTGGAGTATGCCATTTAGTATAATTCACAATATAAATCGACACAGCTGTCAATATAAAAACCTTTGATACCGACGTCAATCAAATCCCTCGATGTGTTTCACTTCACCTTAATCGAAATGTTTTCTGAAGTGAATAAAATGCAGTCAATGAAACGATTTGTGCGACGAAGACATTTTTTTATGTGAACGCAGTAATCGCCTTTTCCTCCGAAGAATCGACGTTCACGTTTTCGACGCACGCGTTTCCGTTTAGTTGGCACGGAAATCACAGATGGCGCAGGGAGTCCCTCTGCAAGTCAATTAGAGCCTCAGAAACCATGAATCCATGGGATTTCTGGAGTTTTACGTCAATTTCATTATAATTATTGTATCAAAACGACAGATGGAGTATGCCATTTAGTATAATACGCAATATAAATCGATACAGCTGTCAATATAAAAACCTTTGATACCGACGTCAATCAAATCCGTCGACGTGTTTCACTTCACCTTAATCGTAATGTTTTCCGAATTGAATAAAATGCGGTCAATGAAACGATTTGTTCGATGAAGACTTTGTTTTTGTGAACGCAGTAATCGCCTTTTCCTCCGAAGACTCGATGGACACGTTTCCGTTTAGTTGGCACGGAAATCACAGATGGCGCAGTGAGTCCCTCTGCAAGTCAATTAGAGCCTCAGAAACCATGAATCCAGGGGATTTCTGGAGTTTTACGTCAATTTCATTGTAATTATTGTATCAAAACGACAGATAGAGTATGCCATTTAGTATAATACACAATATAAATCGATACAGCTGTCAATATAAAAACCTTTTACACCGACATCAATCGAATCCCTCAACATGTTTCACTTTACGTTAATCGAAATGTTTTCTGAATTGAATAAAATGCAGTCAATGAAACGATTTGTGCGACGAAGACATTTTTTTATGTGAACGCAGTAATCGCCTTTTCCTCCGAAGACTCGACGGACACGTTTCCGACTCTCGGAAAGAGGATTGCCGAATCAGCGACGATGCAATCCTGTCGGTCTCACCCGTTGCATAAAGGCGGTGTGAAGAATCGCTGCCCTAAGAGATTCCCGGGGGTGCCGTATAAAACGCTCCGGAAAATCGCTCTTACGAGCGAAAAACTGCGGTAGCCGCTCAAGCGAGGATTTTGGATATCTTCTCCCTCCGACTCTAGGAAGGAAACTTTAGACACCTTCGCGAAATGACATTCAAATAGAAGAGAGCAGAAATCACTGGAAATTGATGGAAATCACCAAAACATTACCACAATTTTCAGGCGGCCTACGACTTGTTACCGAATCGCATTGTTGCTTATCATATAAAATCAAAGGCAATCGGCTTTCAAAGTAGGAAATCGTTGCCCCATCCAAGAGGGTTTTCACTTAGAAAATAATTATGTATTTTGACGCTCGAAATCATATGGAAATCAGCTGGAAATCGCAAGCAGAATCACTGGAAATTGATGGAAATCATCAAAATATTGCCACGATTTTATGACCGACTACCACTTGTTAGCGATGTTACCGAATGGCATTGTTACTTATCATATGAAATCAAAAGCAATCGTGTCTCAAAGAAGGAAATCGTTGCCCCACCCAAGGAGGTTTTCGCTCAAGAAATTATGGATTTTGACGCTCGAAATCATATGGGAATCAGCTGGAAATCGCAAGCAGAATCACTGGAAATTGATGGAAATCGCCAAAACATTGCCACAATTTTAAGGCCGCCTACCATTTGTTACCGAATCGCATTGTTACTTATCACATGAAATCAAAAGCAATCGGTTCTCAAAGAAGGAAATCGTATCCACCGATTTCCAAGTGAATAGCCACTCGGCCCCACTGTTCGCTATTGTTTCTAACAATGCCGACTATTTCCTACAGAACGCTGACATTGCTGGTTTGAAATCTTATGATAAAAATCGTGATAAGCCTCAGAGTGCCCTTTAATTAGTTGGGAAAAGCATCCGAGCCACGTAAGTGCACGGCAGTGTGTTACTTATCATATGAAATGTGTTACTTATCACATGAAATCAAAAGTGTTACTTATCACATGAAATCAAAAGCAATCGGTTCTCAAAGAGGGAAATCGTTTCCGTCGATTCCCAAGTGAATAGCCACTCGGCCCCACTGTTCGCTGTTGTTTCTAACAATGCCGACCATTTCCTACAGGACGTTAACATTGCTGGTTTGAAACCTTATAATAAAAATATTGATAAGCCTCGGAGTGCCCTTTAATTAGTTGGGAAAAGCATCCGAGCCACGTAAGTGCACGGCACTTTCGGATCGTCCATTTGGGACCCTCGAGAAGACTGCGGACAGGCTTCATCAAAAGATCAACCGCGGAAAAGTTTAATGTCGAGGAAGATTCTTTATGAAAAGCTCCCGCGTCCCGTTCTCGTTGGTCTTACGTCCCCGCGGAGATGGAAAATTAATTTTCACCGATCTTGGCTCGGTGACGAGCGGGAAACGGGAGCAAAAAGCTGGCTCTTGCTTTGCCGGACTCGCCGAAGTATATCCCACTCGGTTCGAGGCTGCTTTATCCACGTCCGAGAGAGGAAGACGAGCGAATCGCTACCGAGATCTGGGACTTCGTCCCAGGAAACGGAGGAAGTCGGATCTCCGTCCAGAGCCAGCGACAACGGAAAACCAAAAGTACACCGAGTTATCTTCCACGAATCGCCTCCGGAGTAATTCTCGAGTTTACCGCGGTAATTCAGACCGGAAACGTTGAAGGCTTTTCACCACTCGAGTTTAACAGCCAAATTAGTTTCTTACTACTTTGCTATTTTTCGAGATTCCCGCTCGGAACCGCCCGAAACTTTGACGTCTGCAGATCTGAATCATGGAGACTGTTTGTGGACAAAGGAAATCATTTTTTTTTTTTTATTAAAGTGCAAGACTTTGTTACTTTTCGATGAGATTCTATATGGGAAATCCTAATGCTTTTCCTATTCGCATTTATTCAAAATCTTATTCACCACCACTCTGTTAAGAATATTCCTAAAATACGTACACTTTAGAAGGTTATAGGAAAATTGTAGATTTGATAATCGAATCATTAGAATGATCAGAAAAGGTCTTGGTTAATTTATAGACCAGAACAATACAAAAAAAGTTTCATTTGGATAGAACAATTACTGCTCGCGTAAGGGGTAAAAGAAGTATTCAAAGGGGTGGCTCACCCCTTAAAAATGAATTTTTTCGAAAAATTCTAAATGCATGTTTCGTAATTCTTCATTCCCTACATTTTGACGATTGTTTCATGAAAATCGGTCGAGTGCTTCTATATGAAACAGCCAACTCACCCCCTTGCACGGCCAACTTTGAAGCCTGATTTCACCCCCTAAAAATGTTTATCCGCCGATAAAAAAAGCACGAGTCTCTTCGATTTTAGTCCTCTATAACATACGTAAAAATGAACAAAATCGGAGGAGGACACCTCAGGTACCTTCCTTGTAAGAGCGCCTAAAGGCGCCCGACGTTTGGTCTAATATTGCCTGCACGGTCAGACGAATTTCGCCCATATGTTCAAATGACTCAAAGGGTTAAGATGATATAAAAGGCGCTGAGAAATTTAATCGAAGTCGATAAATTGAAATTCATCAATACCCTTTTTGGTGGTAACGTCATTTTGAATACTCAAGTGGGAACATAAGCTAGCGCATCCCGTTTCCGACATTTATATTCATTTTGAAGTATTTTACAAAGTCTAGGTTGATAATTATATGAACTGAAGCGTTCCATATGTCATTTCCGTAAAGTAATGACGAAGAGATCGATGTAAAACCGTCGAAATCCCGGAAATTCATCATTCTAACTACTTTTGGGTTTAGGTGCGGTCTGGTGGTGTGTACCCATTTGTTGTTGTGTTTCGTCCCGGGTCTGCCTGTGTGGAGCCATCGATAAGGCTATCAGGCAGGCCCTACCTTAGGCACCGAAAAATCTCTCCTGAGCGGGATTTGAACCCCAGAGACTACATGGTATGAGCGGTGAGCGTAACTGCTGGACTATCGAAGGCCCGTGTCGAAGGAAGAACTTCTGATATATATATGCTATGACCGCTACAGACTGTTTAGGACCAATGTCGCCATCTGTGACTTTTAGCAGCAACTAACTTGTTGCTCTAAAACACGTGTTAGCTCCGGAACAAGCCAGCATTCTCTTGCAGTCATTAGTGAAAGTATTTTCCATATTTTCCCATCTAACTCTGTAATATTCCATTTCTACGGTATTCTAAATTGTTCAAGCTAGGTCCTAAAGCTCTTCATTTCCGATTCTAAGGCTCCAAGAAAGGTAATGTTAAGCCGCGGAAGGTGGTAGGATTCTTCTCGAAGAATTATTAGATGTCGAATTAGGGACTTGGAAGAATGTTAATGATAACTGAAGATTTTAAGAGGATATGAAAGGCGCTAAGAAATTTAATCGAGGTCGATAAATTGAAATTCATCTATACCCTTTTTGCTGGTATCGTCATTTTGAATACTCAAGTGGGAACAAGCTGGCGCGTCCCGTTTCCGACATTTATATTCATTTTGAAGTCTGTTACAGTCTAGGTTGATAATTATACAAACTGAAGCGTTCCATATGTCATTTCGGTAAAGTAATGACGAAGAGATCGATGCAAAACTGTCAAAAGTTTGGGAATTCATGACTGTTTATATTTCGACGGATTCACGTCGCCATCTGTGACGTTTAGCAGCAATTAACTTGTTGCTCCTAAACGCGTGTTAGCCCGGGAACAAGCCAGCATTCTCTTGCAATCGTTAGTGAAAGTATTTTCCATATTTTCCCATCTAACTCTGTAATATTCCATTTCTACGGTATTCTAAATTATTCAAGCTAGGTCCTGAAGCTCTTCTTTTGCGATTCTAAGCCTCCAAGAAGCATAAAACAGCGAAAGCGTACAAGGGCGACGCCATGTTGGTTCTAGTCAATGATAAATAAACAAATTTTGTACGAAATTTCATGAATTTCAGGGCCTACTTTAGAGCCTCCATATTCCCGTGGTCAAATCCGAAACGAATCGGTACCCCCAATTCGGAGGATACTTTCCCCAACGATTTGACTTCTCAGATACATATAAGCTGACTCTGTCGTATCACCTTAAAAGCGGTAAATTAATTTTAGCCGACCCCGGTGACGGTGACGAGGGAAAAAGAGGTGGAAGAGTCTATCGAGGTCTCCCGCGTAAGGAAGTCGGACGTGAACCACTTAATCCCTCCGAGAGAATCCCGGCTCTCCTCGACCCTTCCCTGGTCACCCCGAGCTGGTTTCCTCCCTCTCTCGACGAAATCCGCCCCCCTCCGCAGAAGACCCGCGGCCGCGGGGCATAAGAAGAGCGTAAGACAGGTCGGGGTGGTTTTTCGCGGTCCTCGCGATAGGGGATGAAAAGTGCCCCCGAAGTATCCCGCCCCTCTCGGAGCTCGTTAACTCGGACTTCCTTCCTTGGGGTGGACGAGACTGCTAATCATCCCCCGAGTAGCCCGACCTTCGGGCTCATTTCCGGCGCCCCGACGTGTCGCGGGTGCGCCCGTGCCGAGCTTACGGATCCGATAATTACGAGGGAAAGATGGCCACGCGATACGTACTTTGATTTATCGGGTGCAAAGTGGGTGCGCGTACGCCCCCGCCCCACCCTCCGTGCGGCCATCCCCCAGAGAGGGGCGAATTACGTCCCTCCGGGCACTCGGAGTAATTTATTCCAGGGTGCATTCGGAGGGCGAAGACTGCCTCTTCCTCTCTTTCTCGCCCTTTCCCTTGTTAGGAAAAGGAAAAGCCCTAAGGAAGAACGCGATGGTCGTGACATTTCATTTTTCAACCATTATTTTTCGTAGTTAACCTACACCAGAACCAAAATCTCATTTCTTTCTTTTTTTTTTTTTTTGTGAAAAATGAAATTTCACGAGCATCGGGATTCTTCCTTAGGGCTTTCATGATCATCAATGAGGTTTCAGATAACTTGGTGCACCCAGTTTGGAGAAAAGTTTTTATAAATGTTTCAACGTTTTGTATATTATGCGATTTCCCACGTAAAAGTTCACACACTCTGATGCTCTCACCCTGACGTTGGACCTAGGTGGCATTTCTGTATAAAGACCCTGGATCGGACTCCCACGTCTCTCTTTCCTTTCTTGAAATTTGACCACGTAAGGTAAATTTACCAGTAGCCGAACACTTAAGACACCATTCAGATTCAGATCAAGTTTAAGCATATAACTACCGATATCAGGTACAGATGACTCGAATCAATGTAAAAAACAGAATTTCTAGTTTCCAAAACACATGGTATATGTACGTAAATATTGAGTAATTAATTATTTATGCTGCCCTTTCCTTTCTTGAGATTTGACCACGTAAGGTAAGTGTACCAGCGGCCGAACACTTAAGACGCCATTCAGATTCAGATTAAAATTAAGCATATAAAGACTGATATGAGGTACAGATGACTCTAATCAACGTAAAAAACGGAATTTTTAGTTTCCAAAACACATGCTATATATATGTAAATATTGAGTAATTTATTATTTATGCTGCGAAGACAATGCGAAGAAAAGTCGAATGTACCAGTGTTCGGACAGCCATTACTCATGGAATGCTTAATAAAAGGAAATATTTAAGGTGGTATTCGGCAACTGGGACGTGGGACACTTACCTTAAGGTCCTCTAAACTCAACAAAGGAATCGCAAAAGACAAGATGCGCCATTCGTGAAGCAACCGTCGAACCGAATAAGTCTCTTGCCCTTCGTTTCAAACTTCTCTTCAAGTCCTGTAACTCATTGGATTTCAACAAATAACCCAAATGTATAAATTACTATTATAATGAATTGTATTTCACTTGGAGTGTGCAAAGAAATTCGTAACAATACATAGAATGTCCCTTCCGTATCACCTTAAATTGATACAATTACTGCGAGTTCCTCGACGAAAAAAAGTGCAGTCTTCTGGATGTCTCATCGAGGCACCGAACGATCAGTAAAGACTAAACCCTGAAAGGAAGTGCACGGATGCGTCATGGAATGTATAAACTACTATTATAATGAATTGTATTTCACTGGGAGTGTGCAAAGAAATTCGTAACACTACATAGAATGTCCCTTCCGTATCACCTTAAATTGATACAATTACTGCGAGTTCCTCGACGAACAATGTGGAGTCTTCTGGATGTCTCGTGGAGGCACCGAACGAAGATCAGTAAAGACTAAACCCTGAAAGGAAGTGCACGGATGCGTCATGAACGCGGTGCGGAATCGGCCTTTCCGTCCCTCTGGGCACTTGAAGTCATCTATTCGAGGAGGGTTCTCTCTTTCCCGTTGGCTTGTTCCCTAACTCCCTGTCTCTCTCGACTAGAAGTACATGGCCATCCGACTCTTTAAACTTTTTTAATCGATGCTCTAATGAAATTCCAGACCGCGATCCCGAGGGGGCGGAAACCCAGTGGGTTAGGGAGAGACGGAAGAGCCGGAAACGCGTTCCGACTTTTTCGATACGGTGGTTGGCGGTGAAACCAGGTATGTCGTTATTTACACACGGCAGCGGTTGCCCATCATCGATATTGCGTTATGAGTCACGATTGGGGACGCATTACCCTCTGCTGCTGACGCATAGAAGATACGACGAAGCGCGGTGAAGCATCTCCGAACTGCATCCCGAACATCGGGATTATTTGGGTCACCGGGATTATTCGGGTCATGAAAGTACAAGTAACGATCAGAAAACTCGGCAGAGCTCCGCGCCAAACGAGTACACGCACATGAATGCGCGCCACCGAGTTGCTTTAGGAATAGCAAAATTATTTTCCAAAGACAAACTTGTAGAAATTAAAGCGACGCGAAAAGACCGTCGAAGGGTTCGACAGTTCTTCAAACTCTTCTGCAAACGGGGTGTAGGGAATTCTTTGAAAATTCACCAGGTGGGTATAAAGGCCGTACTGAAGATCCTAAGATCCGCTATTATAGAAAATTAAAAATTATTTATACACAAATTTTAAAAGAAGTGTGAGATTTCATGTGCATTGGGACCTTCCTTGAGGTGATATGAAAGTGTCGTATATATACCAAAACGTCAAAAAAGTTTATAAAACTTTTCTCCAAACAGGGTGGACCGAATAATTTGAAACTTCGGCACGTGATTATGGAGGTCCTAAGGAAGAACGCGACGCTCATGAAGTTTCATTTTTCAAACAAAAGTTTTTTATGTATCCCAAACTAGAACTTGGGAATGACATGTATTTTTGTTTGAAAAATGAAATTTCATGATCCTTGCGTTCTTCCTTAGGACCTCCATAATCACGTGCCGAAGTCTCAAATTATTCGATGCACCCTGTTTGGAGAAAAGTTTTATAAATATTTTCACGCTTTATATGTATAGAATGACCCTTTCATATCGAGTTAAAGTCTCCACATTCGGACGGTAAAATTTCAAACGATTCGGTGTACCAGTTTGGAGAAGGGTTTCATAAGCGAGATCCCTCAGACATTACTTTTGTATCGCTTTAAGATGAACTAGAACCAGAGGAGAAACAACCGTTTATTAACCGATGTGCCATTTAAAACAATTTCTGTGTGAAAAACTCCTCTTTAGGATGTGGCTACACTGCATCTGATCGAATCAGACCACACCAGACCAATCTGGACCGTACCTGGTTAGATAAAAACAAACGTTTTACAACTTATGAACGTGGCTGCATTAGGTTCATCAGATCAGATCAGATCAGAATCGGGTGCCGTGTAGCCACGTCTATAAGAAGTAAGAAGGTAACTTAGGTTAATCGTTTATTAACCGATGTGCCATCTAAAATAATTTCTGCGTGGACAACTCCTCTTTAGGATATGGCTATACTACAACCGATCGGATCGGACCAAACCAGACCAGTCTGGACCGTACCTGGTTAGTTTCTATAGAAACAAACGTATTACTTCATATGAACGTAGCTGCATTAGATCCATCAGATCAGATTCGGATACAGTGCAGCCACGTCCATTTAAAGTAATAAGGTAATTTGGATTAATTGTTTATTAACCGATGTGCCATCTAAAACAATTTCTGCGTGGAAAACGTCTCTTTAGGATGTGACTACATTACAACCGATCAAATCTGATCAAACCAGACCAATTCGGACCGTAGTAGGTTAGATATAAACAAACGTATTACAACTTATGAACGTGGCTGCATTAGTTCCATCAGATCAGATTCGGGTACAGTGTAGCCATGTCCATTTGAAGTAATAAAGTAACTTGGATTAATCGTTTATTAACCGATGTGCCATCTAAAACAATTTCTGCATAGAAAACTCCTCTTCAGGATGTGGCTACACTACAACCGATCGAATCAGACCAAACCAGACCAATCTGGACCGTACCTGGTTAGTTTCTATAGAAACAAACGTATCACTTCATATGAACGTAGCTGCATTAAATCCATCAGATCAAATCAGATCATATTCGGGTCCACTGCAGCCACGTCCATTTAAAGTAATAAGGTAATTTGGATTATTTGTTTATTAACCGATGCGCCATTTAAAACAATTTCTGCGTGGAAAACTCCTCTTTATGATGTGGCAGCAATAATTGCTGTTTCTGAAGGACTTTATCAATTAACTCTTTAAATACAGCAGAGTCGGATGTGGAGATGTACCACCTGTACGGACAGCTCGGCCGCGGAGTGCTAATATTTTATATGAATACGATATTTGTCGCTTTGAATACATGGGATTGAAGGGGACCACTATAATGGCGTTTCGTAAAAAAACGTCGGTCAGACGGAAGCTACTACAGTGGCATTCAATTAATGGATAAAACGAGTTATTTCGATCATTTAAGGGGGGTAGCTCTCTCGCAAAACGCGTTTCGGTCGCACCAATGGCGACGCCGAGGCGAAACGAGGGCCATGCCTGTTAGGCTCGATGGGTCGAGCAGGAAAAATCATTTTCCAGTGAAATGGTCAATTTCACCGTATTTTTGCTTGCACTTTCACGGACTATTTTTTCCCAGGGAACGTCGCTCTGATCGTTTAATAGCCTGCGCATGATCATCAGGATTACACCGGGCGAATCGAACTACGCAATTAGATACGTAATTCTAAATGAATTAGGACGCAGCGAAAGTCTTCTAAAAAGTTCGCAACTGTAGTGCATAAACGACAATGCTTTTCGCAGTTCCCGTAATTGTATTCGTACTTATTGCTGCCATTTGTTTGAGAAAATCGTGATTTAACGATATTCAAGTTCAGGTTTGCTCGTTTAGCATTCCTGTCGTTATAACTTCATGACTCCTTTTCTTATCTCTAAATGAAAAACTCTTCTTTAGGTTGATCCTTAGGGTTTCGTAGCGCCGACAGGCGTCGCTTGTGTTTCGATACATGATTGCTGTTTTTAAAGGACCTTGTCCATTAATCGGGTTATTTCGATCATTTAAGATGATATGAAAGGGTCAGCCTATATTAATCTAAGAAGTCAAATCATTCGGGAAAGTATTCTCCGAATTGGGGGTGCCGATTCGTTTCCAATTTTACCACGGGAATATGGAGGCCCTTAAGCAAGGGCCTTTCCTGAAACTCATGAAATATCATTTTTCATTAAAAATGTTTTTACTTATCATGGACTCGAACCAACATGGCGTGGTCCGTGCACGTTTTCGATGTTTTAGGCTTCTTGGAAGCTCAGAATCGAAAATGAAGAGTTTCAGGACCTAGCTCAAACAATGTAGAATACCGTAGAAATGGAATATTGTAGAGATGGATGAGAAAATATGGAAAATACTTTCACTAACGATTGCAAGAGAATGCTGGCTTTTTCCGGAGCTAAGACGTGTTTTAGACCAACAAGTTAGTTGCTACTAAACGTCACAGATGGCGACGTTCGTCCTAAACAGTCGTTAGAATAATGAATTCCCGGGATTTCGACAGTTTTACGACGATCTCTTCGTCATTACTTTACCGAAATGACATATGGAACGCTTCAGTTCGTATAATTATCAACCTGGACTGGAAAAGACTTCAAAATGAATATAAATGTCGGAAACGGGACACGCCAGCTTATGTTCCCACTTGAGTATTCAAAATGACGATACCACCAAAAAGGGTATAGATGAATTTCAATTTATCGACCTCGATTAAATTTCTTAGCGCCTTTCATATCCTCTTAAAATCTTCAGTTATCATTAACATTGTTCCAAGTCCCTAATTCGACATCTAATAATTCTTCGAGAAGAATCCTACCACCTTCCGCGGCTTAACATTACCTTCTTGGAGCCTTAGAATCGGAAATGAAGAGTTTCAGGACCTAGCTCGAACAATGTAGAATACCGTAGAAATGGAATATTGTAGAGATGGATGAGAAAATATGGAAAATACTTTCACTAACGATTGCAAGAGAATGCTGGCTTTTTCCGGAGCTAAGACGTGTTTTAGACCAACAAGTTAGTTGCTACTAAACGTCACAGATGGCGACGTTCGTCCTAAACAGTCGTTAGAATAATGAATTCCCGGGATTTCGACAGTTTTACGACGATCTCTTCGTCATTACTTTACCGAAATGACATATGGAACGCTTCAGTTCGTATAATTATCAACCTGGACTGTAAAAGACTTCAAAATGAATATAAATGTCGGAAACGGGACGCGCCAGCTTATGTTCCCACTTGAGTATTCAAAATGACGATACCACCAAAAAGGGTATACATGAATTTCAATTTATCGACCTCGATTAAATTTCTCGGCGTCTTTCGTTTCATCTTAAGGTGAAGTGAAACACCTTTCAAATCAGTCATTTTGAATACAACACTTTTTTTTAAGGGTATTAAACCAAACTGTCCGAAACTTTGACACATCACTCCTGATCATCTAAGAATTGTCCTGACACGTTCAAAATTTGGATTTTTCAAAAAAATTTTTAACTCAGCCCAAACCAGAACCAAAATGGCGTCGAGCTCTCATATTTCGATCAATATACAAATATCGAAGGCTCTGATATGAGAATCGAACGGGTCAGGACAATTTAACGACAATTTAGAACACTCTGGTAATCGATAAACTTGCATTTGAACGGGATAAAGGCAAAAAAAGTGCCTTATGCGCTTCTATGCCAAAACGATGGGAATACGAGGTCTCGGAGTGAAAATTTAATTGACCTGGAAATCACAGATGGCGCAGGGGGTCCCTCTGCAATCAATTAGGGCCCCAGAAAGCATGAGTCCAGAGCATTTCAGGAGTTTTACTTCGATTCCTTGATAATTATTGTACGAAAACAACAGGTGGAGTATGCCATTTGGCACAATACCCAATATAATTCGACATAGCTATCAATATAAAAACCAACGTCGGCATCGTAGGCATTTAGAAAAATCTTCTTTATCGACGTCGACCAAGTTCCTCGACGTGTTTCACTTCACCTTAAAGGTCGTAGCTTTCTCCGCATTTTTTATTTACACATTTATACATTTAACCGCATTTCGGTTGCACCAAGGGCGGCGCTAGGGTGGAGCGAGGACACCATGCCCGTCTCTCTCGATTGGTCGAGCAGGAAAAATCGTTTTCCCACGAAGTCGTCAATTTCTCTATATTTTCGCTCGCAGTTTAACGAACCAACTTTGTCCAGGGAACGTCGCTCTGCTCGTTGAAAAGCCCGCGCGCGATCATCGCGGTTCCACCGCACAAATCGAGCGACGCAACCGCGCGAATGAGGGAGACCGAAGTTCCGACTTTTCTCCTCTCCGTCGACAGCGCGGCGATGCGTTTAATTATGTACACGCGGCCGCAGTTTACCGGCCACGTGGCCGACATCAATATTGAATTACCGGTCACGCTCGGTGGCGCGTTTAGGGCCGGCCCTTTGACGTGTCGAAGATGCGACCCGATCGATAGGCAGATCGATTGGAGCGCATCGGTCGCGGCCACCTCGTGGCAGTTTTCCGCGGAAAATAGAATATAACTTCTGGCTTGGATGCGGCGAATGCGGCAACGCTCGGTGCTCCCAGTGATGGACAACACTGGTTATTAATGCACCGCGGTATGAAGCCGACCCACAGCTGGACCTGAAACGGGAACCCCGAGTCGAAATTCGAGATCGAACCTTTGAACTCTTCTTTTGATCATTTATTTTGCCAAGAATAAACTTAGATTCATTTGTTTATTATTTAAGGCGAAGTGCAACCTCCTTCAAATCAGTCGCTTCGAAAAAGAAACCTTTTTTTAAGGGTAGGAGAAAGCGAGGTCAATTGTAACAAAAGTTATGAATTATTTATTCCAACTTGAAAAAGCGTGACCAGAAACGGAACCCCCGAGGCGAAATTCGAGATCGAACCTTTGAACTCTTCTTTTGATCATTTATTTTGCCAAGAATAAACTTAGATTCATTTGTTTATTAATTAAGGCGAAGGGCAAACTCCTTCAAACTAGTCGATTCGAATAAGACACTTTTTTTAAGGGTAGGGAAATGCAAGGTCAACAACTTCGTCATATATAACTTGTACACAGTGTACGACTCGTTTTACAATGGGGACTTCTTTCTTCGGCTAATTTCAATGACGAAAAAAGTCGACATGCCTATTTGAGGTGTCTTCTTGTTATGACGAAAAATTCGTCATGTACAACTTGTACACATTGTACAACTCGTTTTACAATGGGGACTTCTTTCTTCGGCTAATTTCAATGACGAAAAAAGTCGCCATGCCCATTTGAGGTGTTCTCCTGTTATGACGAAAAATTCGTCACGTACAACTTGTACACATTGTACAACTCGTTTTACAATGGGGACTTCTTTCTGCGGCTAATTTTCATGACCGAAACAGTCGCCATGCCCATTTGAGGTGTTCTCCTGTTATGACGAAAAATTCGTCATGTACAACTTGTACACATTGTACAACTCGTTTTACAATGGGGACTTCTTTCTGCGGCTAATTTTCATCACCGAAACAGTCGCCATGCCCATTTGTGGTGTCTTCCTGTTATGACGAAAAATATCGTTATACCCGGTTAAGGGGTTAAAATACTCAACTCGTGGCATCGCAACCCCAAATCTTCACGGGTGTTCACAAGGGTTGCACGAGATGAAAATTTTCAACTCGGGCCACTTGTGTCCGCGAATGACGAACTCCGGGGAAAAGAAGAGAGATAGGAAAAGGAAAAAGTGCAAAGAGTGCGTAAATGTAGGCCACGTCCCGTGGGGGAAAGAGGCGAGTCTCCCACGCCTCCGCGCTATAACGACTGATTAGCATAACTCCAGTGCGGACTGCGCGGCCTGTACAGCTTCCCATGAAAATTAACCATTTGGAAAATGAATGTCGCGTGTAAATTACCTCTGCGGAATGTCCCCGGCCGGAGGATGGCGCGAGAAAAGTATTTCTCAGGGAAAGTAGCCGAAGTCGAGGGACTCCTAGGGACTTCTTCGGCGCAACTTCCGGTCCGGGATCGCGGGAGAGCACATAATGCCGAGGGATTTGTTGCGATATTCGAAAAAAATTCAAGTACGTTGATTTTGTTAGTTCGTAGACTGTAGTGTAATGTCCGTCCTAATTTTCATTAGTGAGAATTGTTTTATTTAAGTTGGATGATGCGCCTGAATCCCGCTGTTGGGCCGCTATCAAGGTCTTCCGCTTTTGCGATACGTTAACTAAAACTCATTTCTTGTCCAAATTTGTAAACTCCATAGCGCCTTCCGAGAGTTCTTCGATCGAACGAATAGTTCGCTTCTTTTCCTAGGAACTCGAAATCTTGTACTTCCTCAACCTATCAAAACATCATCAACCTTGTTCCTAACAAATCACTAGTCCAAAGTTTCTGCCTTTTCCCTCCTTCATTATTGTAGTAACCAGAAGTAGCCATTGAGTTATTTAGCTGGTTTTAACACTATGCCGTCCGGCGACACCACAGTGGTGACGTGCGCAAACTAGCGGTCAACGGCCGGTGACACCACAGTGGTGATGTGCGCAAACTTTTGGCCAACGGCCGGCGACACCACAGTGGTGTCGATAACGTCAAAAACGGCCGGCGACAAGTCAAGTGATCCGAATTAGCGCTGCCGGCGCCAAGCGAATAAATATTTACGAATCGTGCGGACGGCAAAGTGTTAAGAAGGGACTCGGAGGAGTCTACCGGGACGCGCCTGGTAGACCATAAAATAATAAAAAAGAAAGGTTCTTCGAAGGAAGAACCTTCGACGATTTCGAAAACGTGCAGCTTACGTGCTCCCTATAATTTTTGGGACGCCGAGATTTCAGGCCTACCCTGGAAGAAAAGGGAGGCGGTCCGAAAACGACGACGACGACGAACGAATCGAAGGGCGAAAGTCAAACGGCGGACTCGAACGGTGTACCTTATCTTGTAATAAATGTTATCTTAATTTCTTTCCCTTTTTCAAAGTATAGCTATTTCTCTCTCATTCCTAATTCCCTACATTATAGATTTCTCCGACGTTCTTATTGGCTCCTCATATTCTCCTACCACTTCATTTTTCCTCTCCGTGAAGCAATAACAACTGTTCAACTCCAAAAAGCCAGACAGATTTTCCCCAGACTCCGACTTGTAAAGACAGAAGCAGAAATAAAAAATTCCAAACTCATTCTCGTCTGCTCATTGCTTGTGGATCCATTATGGTAGGGTAATTAAAGTACGGATAGATGCCTTATCTTGTAGTAAATGTTATCTTAGTTTCTTTCGCTTTTTCAAAGTAAAGCTGTTTCTCTCTCATTCCTAAATCCCTACATTACAGATTTCCTCAACGTTCCTATTGGCTCCTCATATTCTCCTACCACTTCATTTTTCCTCTCCGTGAAGCAACAACAACTGCTCAACTCCAAATAGCCAGACAGATTTTCTCCAGACTTCGACTTGTAAGGACAGAAGCAGAAATGAAAAACTCCAAACTCGTTCTCGTCTGCTCATTGCTTGTGGATCCATTATGGTAGGGTAATTAAAGTACGGATAGATGCCCCGACAGGATAGATGCCTTATCTTGTAATAAATGTTATCTTAGTTTCTTTCCCTTTTTCAAAGTAAAGCTATTTCTCTCTCATTCCTAATTCCCTACATTATAGTTTTCTCCGACGTTCCTATTGGCTCCTCACATTCTCCTACCACTTCATTTTTCCTCCGTGAAGCAACAGCAACTGCTCAACTCCAAATAGCCAGACAGATTTTCTTGTAAGGACAGAAGCAGGAATAAAAGACTCCAAACTCATTCTCGTCTGCTCATTGCTTGTGGATCCATTATGGTAGGGTAATTAAAGTACGGATAGATGCCCCGACAGGATAGATGCCTTATCTTGTAATAAATGTTATCTTAGTTTCTTTCCCTTTTTCAAAGTAAGGCTGTTTCTCTCTCATTCCTAAATCCCTACATTACAGATTTCCTCAACGTTCCTATTGGCTCCTCATATTCTCCTACCACTTCATTTTTCCTCTCCGTGAAGCAATAACAACTCTTCAACTCCAAAAAGCCAGACAGCTTTTCTCCAGACTCCGACTTGTAAGAACAGAAGCAGAAATAAAAGACTCCAAACTCATTCTCGTCTGCTCATTGCTTGTGGATCCATTACGGTAGGGTAATTAAAGTACGGATAGATGCCCCGACAGGATAGATGCCACGTTTCCCAGATCATTTGGGATGGAAGAACTTCCCTCAACTTGACGCCCCTGCTCGCATAGCCCCTGGTACTTCACTTACGACGCAACATCCCCGAAGTATGCACGCGGGTAATGTTACGTCGCCTAAAGAAATCAGTGCATCGGATTTGCCCGTAAAGTTTTTCTCACCTCGTAGCAACTGTTGTGAAAAGTGGAAGCTGACACGTAGGGTAACATATTTACCTCATATTTAGTTAATAAATATAACAAATAAAGACCTTCAACGTTTCCCTAACCTCTCTTTGTAACGTTTATTTTGATGTGTACGAAGACATCTATCCACACCTAGAAGGATAGATGCCCTAGTTTAACACGTTGAATGCCACGCCAGTTTGACAGGGATTGCCCGTGGCGCCACGATGAATTTTCTATTATACGATCCATATAATATTGAAGTATCATCTGCAACGGGTAAGTTACAGTCGATAACGATGTTTGACGTAGTAATTGCGCCGGGGTCGCCGGTCACCCCCGTGGCATTCAACGTGTTAGGATCCGGATAGTCGCCTATGGAAGGTAGATGCCTAACTATCACATTTTTGGTACGGATCCATGGTATTTCTTGTAGAAAGTGGTTCCACGAGGATTGCACAGATTACGGGAATTATTGCTTTACAGGTCACGTACATGTCGATTATTACCAAAGTCCATACCAAAGTCTATCGGCTCCAAGATGGTTTTTCAAAGTTTTTAATGCTGTCTTAGAATTACTTTTTGTTATCCAAACTAGGAAACAAACGTTTGTTCTACGGTAAATACATCCCTCTCTCAATTTGCGTCATTATTTTCTTCTATGTACATATGTAAATAAATATGTATTTCTAAAACTTTCATGTACTAGCTTTTATTTCCAATATATTTTCTTCTGTCCTGACAAATTTTACGCAATTTTCATTAACGTAAAATGAATATACATGGAGCGCATACTTCGCATAAATTAAGGGACGCTTGTACCTACGTTAACCATTAAAAACTGTGTTTGTTAATTTTTATAAGTTTAAAGATACCTTCGAAACTGTTTTCGTTAACTTTAAGATTAAAAATACGATTTTTCAAACAAATTGATTATGATTCCATTTATTCTCCCTTAGGGCATTTATCCCACTCGGGGAGGATAGATGCCCTAAGGAACAATAAATGAAATCATAAACAATTTGTTTAGTCAATTTGTTTGAAATATCGTATTTTTAATATCTTAACAATGTTAACGAAAACAGTTTTCAAGTTATCTTTGAACTTATAAAAATTAAGAAAAATAGTTTTTAATAGTTAACGTAGGTACAAGAATCCCTCTATTTACGCGGAGTATCCGTTCCACGTATATTCATTTTACCACACTTTTCATATTTTTCTTCCATTATAACAACTATTGATCCTAGGCGAATAATTATAGAATATAATGAAGATAAAATACTGCGGTATGATATGAATATGAAATTGTTTGGCAACGAAAGCAAATAACGACTTTAGAAGTATACGTTAAAAACGTAAGCTTCTATCCGTACTTTACCCTATGCCGAAGGAGATGTCGATGATGATGATTAAAAATACGATTTTTCAAACAAATTGATTATTATTCCATTTATTCTCCCGTAGGGCATTTATCCCACTCGGGGAGGATAGATGCCCTAAGGGAGAATAAATGAAATCATAATCAATTTGTTTGAAGAATCGTATTTTTAATATCTTAACAAAGTCAACGAAACAGTTTTCAAGTTATCTTTAAATTTATAAAAATTAAGATAAACAGTTTTTAATAGTTAACGTAGGTACAAGGATCCCTCTATTTACGCGGAGTATCCGTTCCACGTATATTCATTTTACCACACCTTTCATATTTTCCTTCCATTATAACAACTATTGATCCTAGGCGAATAATTGTTGTATATAATGGAGATAAAATACTACGGTATGATATGAACATGAAATTGTTTGACAACGAAAGCAAATAACGACTTTGGAAGTATACGTTGAAAGCGTAGGCTTCTATCCGTACTTTACCCTATGCCGAAGGAGATGTCATTTTTAACGTTTACATTAAACCGGGCTGTTTTTCGAAAGAGTTTTGAAAGCGATTGGTTATCGTTGTTTCCAAGCCCGCGAATTGTACGATGTTGCAGCTGTCCTCGTGATATTAATTTCTCCTTTGTGGAAATTGAAGCGAGCGCCTGCGAATCAGGAAACTCGATAGAGTTGCACGCCAAATTACTAACCGTACATGTACATGCATCAGTACACATGTATGCGTATGCGCGAACGCTACCGAGTCTTTACGCCAAACTTCAGCACGTCAATTAGGTAGATATGCACAACACAGTTGAGAGAATTTATAATGAATCCATGTTTGGTATAACTAGAAGACGTTACTTTTCGTGGCCCCAGTCACTTTTCCTTACTTCCGGTGTCATCTAGTACGTACTATTCTATCCGACAATTTTCAGGATCTTGTTTTGTTCCGATTTAAAAAACGCATAGATGATGAACCAACGTTATGATTTTGGGGTCTAATTTGAAGTTCTAGGGTCTAGCACTAAACGTCGTCACGATGCTTCTATGTACTTTCTTTACTTACCGCAGGCACTGGATCCATTGAAATTAAAATAAAGTAAATAACCAAAAGCAACGATGAATCTCTATGTGGCGGTCATAGCATATACATATATATTAAATATATATGCTATTTTATATATACCAGGTGTATAAGCTTAAATCCGCTGTTTTTTAGTTAGAAAAACATGTTTTTTTCATAGAAAGCGAAATAATAATTGATTCAAAGTACTGGCCCTCGCTAGCTACACATTTGTCCCATCTCTCGGGCAATTTGTGAATACCACGCCAAACAAATTCCTTATTTTTCGAGACAAACCACTCATCAATCCATTGTCGGACGTCTTCGTAAGAATCGAAGTGTTGCTCAGCGAGCGCGTGGTCCATCAACGAAAACAGGTGGTAGTCGGAAGGGGCTAGGTCTGGTGAATAAGCGGCATGGGGTAGCACCTCCCAATTGAGTGCCTCCAAGTTGTTTCAGACCACTTTTGACGTGTGCGATGGTGCGTTGTGAGGAAAACGTCATGGAGGAAAATCAGCTTGTCGTGTCTTTGCTGATAATCCGGCCTTTTTTCACGCAGAGCATGGGGCATTTTTATCAATTGTTGGTGGTAGCGGTGGGCATTGACAGTTTCACCAGGTTTCACCCGCTCATAGTAGACGATACCCTGCTGATCCCACCAAACGCACAGGATCGTCTTCCGTCCGAAGCGATTTGGTCTTGCGGACGATTTTGATGGTTGGCCAGGATCAACCCACGATTTCATGCGTTTAGGATTCTCGAAAAATATCCACTTTTCATCGCCAGTCACAATCCGATGCAGGAACGACTTTCTTTTCTGTCTGGCGAGCAAGATTTAGCATGTGTCTTGGCGTTCCTCCATCTGCCTATCGGTCAATTCATGCGGCACCCATTTTCCGATCTTTTGAACCTTTCCCATGGCACGTAGGCGCATGGAAATGGCTGGTTGAGTAACATCCAATTGCTCGGCAAGCATTTTTTGCATTTGGGTACCGTCCTCGTCCAAAAGAGCCTGCAATTGATGGTCTTCAACCTTCCTGGACGGATTTTCACGCTTCTGGTCGCTCAGGTCAAAATTGCCGTCTTTGAAACGACGAACCAATCTCTGCACGTTGCTTCCGATAAAGCACTGTCGCCATAGGCCTCCACAAGCATTTGATGCGATTCGGCAGCCGATTTCTTCAAATTGACGCAAAAAAGCAGAGCTCCCCGCATATGCTCTTTTTCTGGCAAAAAACTAGACATGATTACCAAAAGAAAAATGTATGTTGTATGAAATTGCTGATGATGTGCCCTGATTATTGTTGACAGATGTCAAACTCATACAAAGCAAATGTATGGCGTGTCCATAGTAACTTAACATGCTCACTAACGCAATCTATGAGCAAACAGCGGATTTAAGCTTATACACCTAGTATATATATATATATATATATCAGAAGTTCTTACTTCTACACGGGCCTTCGATGACCTAGCGGTTACGCTCACCACGCGTACAGTGGCGAACATGAATGCCTTCCCTGCAGGTATACCATTGCCAATGCACAACGGGAAGGCATTCGTGTCCACCAGTGTACCGAGTAGTCTCTCGGGTTCGAATCCCGCTCAGAAGAGATTTTTCGGTGTCTTAGGCAGGGTCTGCCTGATAGTCTTACTGACGAGTCCACAGGCAGACCTGGGACGAAACGCAACAACGATGGGTATACACCTACATATCCCATAACTATAATTGTGTTTTCTGACAATTTCACATTCACTGGTGCCGAAACGTCAGGAACCAGGTTTCTCGTCGCAGTCGCAAATGTCATTATTACCGCAAACGCCAGGTCGGGAAATTGCGTACCACCGAAACTTCCTCGTTTTGTGGAAATTCGTACAGGATGGCGGTTTTCAATATTCCCATTAAGTCTTAAACCGCCCGGAACTATGGAATTAACGTTTCACGGGGAACGAAAGGAAATGATCACCCCTTAAACAGAAATGGGGTTATTTTGACCCAACGTCTTCACGTCATAAATTTATACAAACGATATAAATGTTTCTCTTAAAAAATAGAGATTCTCAATTTTCTTTTCTTTCCAACTGGTGTTACTCGCATCTATCTACGTGAGAATATGATAAAATGCCCGATTGTATGTGCAAAGTGCAGATTTATGATATGATGATACTAGGTCAAAACGACCTCATTTCTGTTTAAGGGTTCGTTGCCGTTTAATTGAAATATACCCGCACTCGTTTGAGGACTAACAAAGTTCTGTTTGAAAATAGTCCGAAATCGTGAATCGATTTGCATCAAAGCCTGGATTATACGACTGCAAAAGTACTCAGCCACGTAATTACCATACAAATGGTCTACTCTCGTTCAGAGTGGTTAACCGCAGGGACGTGACAAATGACAAAAAAGTCCACTGCAAAACGTCCCTTAACTCGCTCCCGTCACGAAATTCCTCATTTCCGGTAGGATAATCCGCCAAAGAAGAAATGCAATTCGGGGTGTAAGTTCATTTCTTTCCTGCGAGTCGTTACCAGGGAGATAATATATTTGTTATAAAACGCATTCGGTCCGGTCAAGTGGCGAATAAAATGATTCCTCATGCACTACTTATACAGAAAACTGTTTAGAAGATCCCAGATACTATCCCAGGCTTTGCTAGGACCTGATCCTCTATTTAGATCATGCGAGTTTCTTGATAACTAGAGCTCTAAATTGTTGTACAATTGTCCTGACACTTTCGTTTCTGATATCAGAGCCTTCAATGATTGTATACCGACCGAAATATGATGGTGCGCCGCCATTTTGGTTGTAGTCTAGCCTAAGTAAACCTAGTAGTGTAACCTAACCGAAGTAAAACTAATAGACATAGATATTTATATATATCATTTAGATATTTTTTTAGGTGGATGATAGATGTTATACATTTGCTATACCTATAGACCTAATTTAGACAATTAATTTATGTATATTCCACTTCATGAGTTGCCCGGGCAGCTTATGAAATGAGAGGCAATCGGTTCTCAAAGTAGGAAATCGTTTTTACTGATTCCTGGGTGAATAGACCCTCGTCCCCGAAAGAACCCAGAGGAGAGATCTCAACATCTTGACGAATGGCATTCGAACAGCCTCGATAGTACGTCCAATGATCTATGTTATGTACGTATGTTCGCTTTGCCTCATACGCGTTCGTGCTCAGATAGGTACCCAGCTTATGAAATAAAAAGCAATCGGTTCTAAAAGAGGAAATTGTTTTTACCGATCTCGAGGTGAATAGACCCTCGTCCCCGAAAGAACCCATAGGAGAGGTCTCAGCATCTTGATGTATGGCATTCGAACAGCCTCGGATAGTACGTCCAATGATCCGAGCCAGTTTTCCGCAGTTCGATTGATTATCACCCTCGTATGTTCGCTTTGCCTCATACGCATTCGTGCTCAGATATGTACCCGGCTTATGAAATGAAAGGTAATCGGTTCTCAAAGTAGGAAATCGTTTTTACTGATTTCTAAGTGAATAGACCTTCGTCCTCGAAACAATCCAGGGGGGAGATCTCAACATCTTGACCAATGGCATTCGATCAGCCTCAAATAGTGCGTCGAATGATCTATGTTATGTACGTATGTTCGCTTTGCCTCATACGCGTTTGTACTCAGATATGTACCCGGCTTATGAAATGAAATGTAATCGGTTCTCAGAGTAGGAAATCGTTTTTACTGATTTCTAAGTGAATAGACCTTCGTCCTCGAAAGAACCCAGAGGGAAGATCTCGACCTCGGGTCTTCCCCGAAAGCGAAACAATCGCGGAAAAATAATCCGGGAAGTCGGGGTCCTTAATTATGTGCCCCTTGTACCGCGACCACTAGAGTGGGAAGTAATTCAGAGGAACCACCGACACCCTCGAGACGTCTCCCACAGGACCCCCTGTTCGGTAAAGCGTCACCCGATAAACCGGGACGTCTTAAGAGATCCCGAGCCGATGGACTCTCGAGGGCTTCGCGCGGAAGAAGAACTCCGAGGAACTCGAGGCATCCCGAGAAACTTTCCCCGGCTTTCACCTTTTCTCCCTGGAGGAAGGTTTCATCGCACGGTTCGAAGTGTCCGTAAAGGACGGTGGCGCGTTACATCGGTCTTGAACACCGTATAACTGGATGAAACGTTTCTTTATAACTCCAGATGCGAATAACTCCCATTAAGGTGAAGTGAAACACGTCGAGGAACTTGATCAACGTCGATGAAGAAGATTTTTATAAATACCTACGTTGCCGAAGTTGGTATATATATTGACGGCTGTGTCGAATTATATTGGGTATTGTACTAAATGGCATACTCCACCTGTCGTTATCGTACAATAAGTATACAGAAATCAATGTAAAACTCCAGAAATCCTCTGAATTCATGCTTCTTGGAGCCCTAATTGACTGCAAAGGGACCCCCTGCGCCATCTGTGATTTCTAGATCAATTAAATTTTCACTCCGAGACCTCGTATTCCCATCGTTTTAGCATAGAAACGCATAAGACACTTTTTTGCCTTTATCCCGTTCAAATGCGAGTTTATCGATTACCAGAGTTTTCTAAATTGTCGTAAAATTGTCCTGACCCTTTCGTTTCTCATATCAGAGCCATCAATAATTGTATATTCTTCGAAATATGAAAGCTCGACGCCAATTTTGGTTCTGGTCTGGGCTAAGTCAAACAATTTTTGTTGAAAAATCCAAATTTTGAATGTGTCAGGACAATTCTTAGATGCTCGCGTGTCTTGCGTCAAAGTCTCGGACAGTTTGATCCAATACCCTTAAAAAAAAGTGTTGTATTCAAATCGACTGATTTAAGGGCGTTTGACTTCACCTTAAGGCGATGCGAAACCCTCAAACCAGTCGATAAAAATGAGACACTTTATTCCTAGAGTATTCCACCAAATTCTGTAAGATTTTGACAGCGTGAGACGCGTGAGACTTTGAACGTTCAGCCAAACCGTGAAATGGCCCGATGCATGGCCGACATTTTTGTTGTTTATGGCACGCGCCTTTGGAATTTAAATCGTAAGGCAAGGGGTTAAATCCGACCGATTTTGGGCCGTTTCATAAGACTCGCCCCATGCAAATCGAAACGATCCGAAGCGCGTCCACGATCCGCGGATCCAAAATGGCGGCTAACGGTGACCAATTCTCGTTCGCCGTTAAGACTGCCCCCGGAAGCGGGGGTGGATCCAGCCGGAAGCTCTTCCCCGGCGGAAACTCGCAACGGGGCGAATCGCGGGCTCGCAAATGAATTTAATGCCTCGCACCCCCGCTGTCCGGTCCATTAACTTCCGGAATTAACGCAATTGTTTATGCCCCGGCTTAAAACAATGCACGACAATAATTAGTTTTTCCACGGGTGGCGCGGTAATGATATCCCACGGGCCAGGGGAGGGTTATAAACGGGTTAAAACGGCCAATAACGATCGCGGACGCGGATTGCATCGCCCCCGTAACGGTGGCCGAATCGCTCGGCCGTTTCTCCGCAGTCCCCGCGCGCTAACGAGAGGGAAAGGACCCTGATGGCACAAAAAGGAGAAAACAAGGAGAGAGGGGAAAAATGAGCGCGCTTTTCCGCCCCGGCCTCGTTTAATGGGATCCCGTTAGCGAATGGAAATCCTCCATCGCGTCGATTCGTTTATACGAAGAAGCTGACTTCCCGGCCTCGAGCTGCGGGGGAGGATGCACCGCGACGTGCACGCGGCCCATTAACAGGAATTGACGGCGTTTAACGGCTCTGCAATCGTTTCGCCCTGACGGTCGTTTCCGCCGTTTGCGCCGTTTCCGACATCGCGGCGGTTCCCGACGCGACACCGTGTCCGAGCATTTTTTTTCTCCTCCTGCCCGACCCTTACTGTCATTAGCTTCGTTTCCAGATCGACGCGCCCTAGAAAATCGACCCGGTGTCCTTGTTCCTTGACGCTAGATTTAGTCCTCCATTACTCTGGCGAGAACTGCTGCGTACTTTATTTTACGAGGACGCTGGGTGGGTAGGAATTACGATGCAATGGTAATGGGGTGTACAGGAGTCGGTTATTACCAGGGGATTTAATAGCTAATCGTGAAAAAGTTAAAGGACGAATATTCGTAGCAACTCACGGCGCATGGCGAATTATGCCTCGCATTGATGCTTCGTTATTTGTTGCAACGGTTTGTTTAACAATCGGCGAAAGAGACCACATGGAAGGTTTGTCGGTCTCTTATGTTCTTCCGTGACCATATTTTTTAAGTAAACCTTCTTATGCAACGGTTGAATAAGTTGGCGTTTGTTGAGAAAGGGGAGTGTAACGAAAAGTGAAACACCTTTTCTTTCTTACAATTAATTACTTTTCGTATTCGTCTTCGTATTACTATTGACGCATTTTGTGTTAATGACTTTGTTTTACCTTTTACAGTTTCTTACTATTTACGTGTATTATAATCTTTGATGCATCGTAATTTGTTGCAACGGTTTGTTTACCAATCGGCGAAAGGGATCACATGGAAGGTTTGTCGGTCTCTTATGTTCTTCCGTGAACATATTTTTGAGGTAAACCTTTTTATGCCACGGTGGGGTAAGTTCGCGTTTGTTCAGAAAGGGGAGTGTAACGAAAAAGTGAAACACCTTTTCTTTCTTACAATTAATTACTATTTGTATTCGTCTAGTAAGTAATACACAAATAAAGAGGGATGTTCCAGAACCTATATAAAGGAGAGCAGATAACGATTGCAGCCAGTCAGTTAGATTTTTCGATTATCCTCCCGAGCCACCTAACACGGTTACACGAATATCGAACATCACTCTGAATCGCGATCTTTCGTGTGCATACAGGTACCACGAGTAAGTTCCCCTCGAAGTGACTTCATCTCTGGTATTCACCGGAGTTCAGAGTCGGGAGACATCCCGAAATTTGTACCGAAATTAATCTGATTAGGTAACTGTAGAATTTCCTTATGACTCGGTGGACCGTAACCCGTGAGAAGCTAATAACCAACAATCCACTCTTTTATAGTCAAAGAGCCATACAGCCTGTGCGTACTTAGAAGTACCAGGGCGTAGTCGGTAACGTTCAGGGTGCGGCAATAAATTATGACACGTAACCTCTTATCGATAAGGATACGCTAGCTCGAGGCGGGCTTACGTACCGCGTATATATACACATATATATACTATATACCGGGGTGTATATCCGGATACATGCCCGGCCTTGTATCCGTCCCAGTACCTGAGAGAATACCTGGGCGAGCGACGCGAACGTGCACGCTCGCCTTTATGCGAAGTTAGAAATACACGAGTTCGCGTAAATATCCGGCGATACGAGCGAACGGGTGGCTCATCTCGGGGAGAACCCAGGAAAGCCCTGGAAGAGTTCCGGAGAACCTGGGAAACCCCCGTGGAAAACCTCCAGAAAATCCGCGGAAAACGCGGAAGACCCTCGCGAGTTGGTTTTCCCGGGGGGAGGGTGGGGAGCGGAGAGGATTCGTCCTTCTTCTCTCGTCGAAGACGCCGATACGCTCTGGGTCTTGGAGGAGAACCCGGAGACAGCTTCTCAATTTTAATGGACCTCGGATCAAAGGAAACCAACCGCGCAGGACCTCTCGCCGGTCCGGACTCAAACTGGAGGACTCTCGGCTAGCCTGGAGAAGCGGAGTTAAATATGCTCATGACGATCGTACGCTTTTGGTACAGAAAGTTAGAACGAAATTATTAATTCGATGTCTTTAGGTGAAGTGAAACACCCTTCAGGTCAGTCGATTTGAATACAGCACTTTTTCTTTAAGGGTATTAGACCAAACTGTCCGGAACTTTGACAACTCACTCCTGATCATCTAAGAATTATCCTGACAGATTCAAAATTTGGATTTCTGGAAAAAAACTTTTTAACTCCATGCCAAAACGATGGGAACACATGAAAACGATGGTCTCGGAGCAAAGATTTAATTGACCTAGAAATGACAGATGGCGCAGGGGGTCCCTCTGCAGTCAATTAGGGGCCCGGAAAGCATGAATCCAGAGGATTTCACTTCACCTTCCTATTCAAAAGGGACCTTCGACGATTTCGAAAAAATCGCGGACATTCGGCTTGAAAATTGTGACAGTGTTTTTGTGATTTTCAATAATTTCCAGCTGATTACTCCATCAATCGATCGTTAAAATCCATGATTTCCTCAGTGAATATCCTCTCGGAAAAGACGCCAGCTTCGTTTCTTTACGACATCCTTTTAAAATTGACTTCAAATGACCAGCCGGCCCCCCTCGCCGAAGATGGCTCGAGAGGTCCTATTCAAAAAGGACCTTCGACGATTTCGAAAAAATCGGGGACATTCGGCTTTAAAATTGTGGCAGTGTGTTTGTGATTTGCAATAATTTCCAGCTGATTACTCCATCAATCCATGATTATCTCGTTGTTATCGTTAAATCCATGATTTTCTCAGTGAATGTCCTCTCGGAAAAGACGCGAGCTCCGTTTCTTTACGATATCCTTTTAAAATTGATTTCAAATGACCAGCCAGCCCTCCTCGCCGAAGATGGCTCGAGAGGTCCGATTCAAAAAGGACCTTCGACGATTTCGAAAAACTCGCGGACATTCGGCCTTAAAATTGTCTGTGTTTTGGTGATTTCCAACGATTTCCAGCTGATTTCTCCATCAATCCATGATTATCTCGTTGTGATCGTTAAATCCATGATTTCCTCAGTGAATATCCTCTCGGCAAAGACGCGAGCTTCGTTTCTTTACGATATCCTTTTAAAATTGATTGCAAATGACCAGCCGGCCCCCCTCGCCGAAGATAGCTCGAGAGGTCCCATTCAAAAGGGACCTTCGACGATTTCGGGAAAACCGAGGCAACGTAGCGATCCGGAGAAGGAACCGTCTGTCGGGAGCCAACGTCCTCTAGGGGACGGATTCCAAAGATTCTCGGGATTCCCGAGATTCCTGCGTTTCCGCGACCTCGGTCGCGAGAACGGAAATCGCTCTCCGCGGGGGAGAACGCGGAAAAATGCGCGGAGGAAGACGAGGAAAGCTCCGGGAAAAGGTGGAGCACGTGACGGACGAACGACCGAGGCCAGAGGAGGTCCCGAAAGCCCTGGGAGCTTTTATTCCTTTCCAATATTTATTCCGAGCATTTATTCGACTGCAGAGCAAGGCGGAGCTCGCGGGGGGTCTCGGCCAGGCCCTAATGGATTCCCGATGAATAACTCCGGGTCAAACGACTTTGCACCGAAACAACTTGTTTTTCCGACTAATAGCGGAAACTCGAGGATAATCGTAGCGAAGAGAAGGCCTTCTCTCGAAGCTACAGAAAAATACTCGACGATGTTCCGACCTTCGGCTACGGTTTGACTTTTCCTTTTTCGTCCCTGGCCTTTTTCCTGATAACTGAACGAAAACAAAGGCCCTTACTTTGGAGATTAATCGCTAGGCATTTTCTCTATTTCTCTCGGAAACGATCCCAGATAGAAATTTCTGATCATCATATGGCGAGGAAAATCGATGTACAAACAATTTGCGGACCATTTGCTGCGTGAAATGTCTACGATATATGTACTTTTAATTTTCTACTTTTTTTAATAAAATTAATATAAATAATAGTATTAATATTAAGAGAAGTATTAAATTCAATTCTAACATTTTGCGCTCTTGGTTTCGTACAACGATAGACGTATCTTTCACGTTATACGGGGTCGTTCTGTATTGTGTGTATTTGAAAATTAAGGTTTCCAAGGTTTAAGGTGAAATGAAACACGTCGAGGAACTTGATCGACGTCGGTAAAAAAGATTTTTCTAAATACCTGCGTTGCCGACTTTCGTTTCTATATTGACAGCTGGGTCGAATTATATTGGATATTGTACCAAATGGCATACTCCACCTGTCGTTTTCGTACAATAATTATAACGAAATCAATGTAAAACTCCAGAAATCGTCTGGATTTTCAGGATGATCAGGAGTGATGTGTCAAAGTTTCGGACAGTTTGGTTTAATACCCTTAAAAAAAAATGAATTCAAATCGATTGATTTAAAAGGTGTTTCGGGCAAGAAAACCAGTCTCTTCTTTTCCTTTTTCAACGACATTGTTCAAGATGATTAGGCGGTCTGGGTGAAAATTCGCTCTCCTAGTAGCTTTCGCCCAAGCAGAGGGTAGACCCAAATATACGACCCGTAGAAAACCGCACAGAGGAACAAGGAGAAGGGCCCAGGATCAACCCCCGGAAGCTTCCCCCTCTTCTCCAGAAAGGGTGACATTTATCCCCCCGAAGTGCCTTGAAGCTGTGGCGGTCATAGCATATATATATTAGAAGTTCTTCCTTCGACATGGGCCTTCGATAGCCCAGCAGTTACGCTCACCGCTCATACCATGTAGTCTCTGGAGTTCAAATCCTGCTCAGGAGAGATTTTTCGGTGTCTAAGGCAGGGTCTGCCTGATAGCCTTACTGACGAGTCCACATAGGCAGACCCGGGACGAAACACAACAAACAGGGCACACAATACCATCTCTCCACACATCGGTGCCAAAGTGGTGACTCCCGACGTGATTAAACACGCACACCCACAAAAACCTTCTACCTTTCGTCCTATTCCAGACTTCTAGCAACGACTCTCCTCTCTCCCACTCTCTGGCAACTAGCCTCGTACGCACGCCCGTGCACTCCCTATCCTCGTACGTGTCGGCGCAACCAGACACGCACTCACACACACACTGTACGCAACGACGCAACCAGACCACGTACACGTACGACACACAGCGTACGCAACGGCGCAATCAGCCACGTTCACGCACGCGCGCGCGCACGACTCTAGCCAGGTGCGAACTCTAGTCTCGTACACGCACGCACTCTTCAACCGCCAGCAGACCTCATATATCGTTGTCACTGGCGGGATAGTACTGTGGCGGTCATAGCATATATATATTAGACGTTCTTCCTTCGACATGGGCCTTCGATAGCCCAGCGGTTACGCTCACCACTCATACCATGTAGTCTCTGGGGTTCAAATCCCGCTCAGGAGAGATTTTTCGGTGTCTAAGGCAGGGTCTGCCTGATAGCCTTACTGACGAGTCCACACAGGCAGACCCGGGACGCAACACAACAAACAGGGCACGCACTACCATCTCTCCACACCTGTGCCCAAAAAGCTACTAGGGCGCTCGTCAAAGCTTCCAGTCCAAGGACAACTCCTCCACCCGTCCCTCATCGCCTCACAAGTGTCGAGATCCACACCCCCAATTGGGAACTTATCCCAATTGATATTCCCGATATTGACGACGATAACGCCCCCAGGCGTTTGCACCAGGGGACCCCAGATTCCCCAAGCCAGTAGTTATAACTATAGAATGAAATAAAATCACGTTTATCAGTTTCGCAAAGATAATTTAATTCTTCCCACTCAGACGTGTAACACTCAACCATGAATTTTATTCCTGGCATTATTACGGGAATACATTTCATCCGTAACGTCTCGTCCACGGGTTTTGATAGCGATGTCATTCCAACGTCATCGCCGGGATTTGACTTTATTGACGTAAAAATGACACCGGAAGAGCGACACGACCAAAAGTCGAAACTCGCTAAACGATTGTCAAATCCTCATCAGAGTCGCGATTTACGCGCTCGGCGTGGGACGAGCGAAGAGGTGGGAAGAGGAAAAAACGGATAACAAGAGGACCGTAACCGTGATAATGGTCAGCCGTAGGTTACTCTACATTCAGGAATGTTAGTTATGGGTATGGTCACCGGAATGAAAATAAAAATGAGTCCTTTTACCGGCAACGGTTACGGTTTCATGCCTTGCCATTAAATGTCCTTCGACGGGAGATCGACCATTCCCGGTTAAATCGCACGCGGCGTTCGCGCATTCGCGGCCACCTCGGTGACGTTTATTTCGAAAAGTTAACCGGGATGCGTGTCATCGTTGCGGGTGACTTACGACCGAACCCGCGATCGTGCATTAAAAATGGGCCATTAAGGTGAAGTGAAACCCTCCTCAATCAATCGATTACAATGCAACACTCTTTTCAAGGGTATTGGAACAAACTGTCAAAACTTTGACACACGACTCGTGATCAACCAACTGTCCTGACACATTCAAAATTTGGATTTTTCAAGAAAAATTGTCTAACTTAACCCAGACCAGATCCAAAATGGCGTCGAGCTCTCATATTTCGATCGATATATGAGCCGCTCAGTGCACACATTGATTAACTCCATAAAACAAAAAGTTGAGAAATGCGATGAAGTAATGTAGATTCTTTTTTAAAATTCCTATTATAATGTAACTTCAAATATATAATGTAGAATACATAAATACAGTTATAGTTTTCATCTAACGGTAAAGAATAGCCAAAAAATAATCGTCTGCATTTTATATCGACAAATGTTTTTGCAGGTATTAAGTTTCCTCCCCTATTCCTGTATGCCAAACCTTTTGTTCCGTTATGCTTTTGTAAATTTCGTGCCCATTTATCAGGATTACGACTTCTTTTCCTCCCAATTGATGTGTTTGTTGGGGAATTTGTACCGTTGCAATCGGATGAATCCGAGAAACACGATAAACGTCTTCTTGCCCCAGACTTTCTGCTGATAAATCGTATCGAAGAATCATCCCTGCTTTCGACATCCACATTGTTGTTAGTTTCACTCATCTTGATTATATCGGTATAATATTTAGTTCTTTAAAAACAATCAGGGAGTAATGTTGAAAAGACCAAAAAATATGTAGTCCGTGTAATATTGGTGAAGTATACGGTAACATTCAGCGTGAGAGATCACTGTTATACTAACTACCGTCTGCATTGCGCTTCTTTCTATCCGTTTGCTGATGCGATTTTATTACTCATATTGTTGAAAGGGGGAAAGCATCTTCGGCTGTTTAAAAAAAAAAGCGTCGATGTACGGCCGCAACAGATAATCCAATAATACTATACTGCCAGGTATTCGTCTACGATTTACATTAGAGGATGGAGTTAATCAAAATGGCTTCTGAAATAAATTACTTAGTATTCAATGCCCAAAAAAATTTTGCCGTTTAATGGTGTTAATCTCTATTAATCGGGAAAGATATTATAAATATAAAAAGTTATAACTATACCAAGTGCTTTGACCCCTAAATTTAAGATTTTTCAAAAGTGGAGTTAGTCGATGTGTGCACTGAGCAGCTCATATAATTATTGAAGGCTCTGATATGAGAAACGAAAAGGTCAGGGCAATTGTATGACAATTTAGAATACTCTGGTAATCGAGAAACTAGAATTTGAACGGGATAAAGGCAAAAAAAGTGTCTTATGCGCTACAGTGCTAAAATGAAGGGAATATGAGGTCTCGGGGTGAAAATTTAGTTAACAAGAAAATCACAGATGGCGCAGGGGGTCCCTCTGCAGTCAATTAAGGCCTCGGAAAGCATGAATTCAGGGGATTTCTGGAGTTTTACTTCGATTTCTTTATAATTATTGTAGGATAAACGACAGATGGAGTGTGCCATTTAGTACAATACCCAATACAATTCGACATAGCTGTCACTGTAAAAACGAACGTCGGCAACGTAGGTATTTAAAACAATTTTTTTTATCGACGTCGATCAAGTTTCTCGACGTGTTTCACTTCACCTTAATCCTTTCGTTACTGTTGGCACCTGTAAATGCTTTAAAAATTTACTTCTAATATATTGTTGGAGTAGCCTACAGTCACTCGGCGATTTTTATCGTCAATGGTTGTCTCTCCCGATCGCAGATACAATGAGTGTCGATTTTACGTGTAAACATATAACCAATTTGTGTAGCTTAGTTAAAATTTATCACCCTAGCCTCCTGTGTATAACCAAAGAATTCGTTTTATTCTAACAAAAAAGCTCCTCATTCATGTTTTTCACAATTAAACTCGTTTGCGACAACCCGTTAACGCGTTATTACTTACCACTTCAATTTAACCCCTTTAGTTTGGCTATAATAACATCGAGCACTTGGTTCTTTATTATCATTAATTGGTTATATTTTAATATTATTTCTTTAGCAGAGTTATCTTTAAGTTGAGTTAACGATTGGTTTATATATTAGTTTTCAGTGCAGTGAAGAGGTTAACCGGCAACCTATTATTTGCTTTTTTCCGGCATTGCTCATGAATCGGCTTTTTCCTAAATTTATCAATAACGGGCGTAGTACGCTAACGTATTAATTATAATGTATTACCAAAGCATCTTGAATTAGCCACACTTTGTGTCTATCCATTTAATACACAAGCGGGAGGTACTTTGTGAATATTTCCCACCGAGATTTGCACGACGCAATGGAACTCGTGTATTTTGAATTGTAAGTGCACGCCGCAGTGAAGAGTGGCTTAATAATGCATAAACGACGTAAAATGGCGAACGCGCGTTTCCCCTTAATATGGAGACCTTAGCCGAGCCGCGGTTCGGCCAAAGCCCCCCACGTGGCCTCGCATTAACAATTTATTTCACCCACTAATTGGGTTAATGGCCGTTTAGACCAGTCGGCCGCAATGGAAGAACGCGCCCCATTCGCGTTTTTCCAAAATGGGTTCGGCAAATCTCGCCTTCCCTTTTTACCGATAACGATTAACGGCGTTCACCACCAAAGTGGGGACGATGACTTCCACCGCTAGATGGCATTAGCATAGAATTCGGTGGGAGGTAACCAAAACGTTCTTTCTCGCTCGGATGAGGGAGACGCGACGCACAATGTGCGGTGTTTAGCACGGGCGAAAAATGTGTGCGTATTTTGCACGTATAGGACTCACCCAACGGCTAGACGTCTCTGGACTAGGCGCCGAAACGTGTGTGACCCCCGGCCGCCCGCACACGCCTGGTGGACGCTCCGCCTAGAGTCGGCAACGGTTGCTAAGGAATGCCCAAATTCCTCGCGAGAAACTCGAAAATCCTGAAAAAGGTGCTCCACGGGGACAACGATTTAGAGCGTATTTCTCAACCGATCGAGCTCAACGAGTGCTCGTTTTAAAGATAAAATGTTGACGTGTGTTTATATGGGAGCGATTTTCGATCGAGCACCTCCTTCCTAGGTAAAAGGGCATTGACATTATGTCGTTGCACTTTTTTATATGAAAATGACCACTTATCGAAAATCGCTCCCATATAAACACAGGTCAACGTTTCATCTTCGATATGAGCACTCGTTAACCTCGATCGGTTTAGAAATACGTTTGGAATCGTTGTCCCCGTGAGGTCCTGCAAAATCACTAGAGTGGTGAGCGCCCTTAATGGTCCCCTACGACGTGGCTCTCGCGCCCCCTGACCACCCCCTTATCGCCCCTTATCGCCCCCGGTCGTGAGTAGGATTATTGGTGCACCGACGAACTGACAACAATTACCCGATAATTAATAGATCCAACAAAGTCCTGCCCCTTTGTCGGTAAAGCAGAACCGCGCGACCGGCATGCGGCGGGAGATGCAATAACGGGGTTTAAGATACGCTCTCGCATTAGATATCCGTATCAAAATGTGTATTAATTAATGGCCAATTGGCCGGTATCGTAATCGCCGGATCAATTTCCCAGGAAAATTGGGGAGGCATAATGTCAGTATCTGAAATTGTTGTCACGCGTACTAAATACGGATAATGGGGGGAATCCTAACACGATGAGGTTGCTTTACACGGAGAAGCACTTGTATGTACGATTTTGCATTGTTTATCGTTATCAAAAGGTATGATAATTAATACCCAATTGGTTGGTATCGTAATCGCCAGATCAGTTTTCCAGGAAAATTAGGGGAGAGGAACCTGGTAGCACAAAATATTTATCCTATATTTTCTATATATTTAACGAATATCGTACATTTTGTAAATATTTAGCAGACATTTGAAATATTTCTAAATCGTTTTCTTTAGAATATTATTTTTATAACTGTAAAATTCCTTTGATTCACTTTTCATATTCTAATATGCTACGACGCCATCTGTTGCATTTAGAACCAACAAAACTATTGCTTTAAAGCACTTACAGAGCACATGTCTCTCACAGGATATCGAAGAATGTCCTTGTATTCTATTCAATTGAACATTGCAAATTCTCACGTGCAACTGTAATGTTCAATTGCTACAATGGTCTATATGCTTAATTTTAGACCCTAAAAGTCTTCATTTTCGATTATAAGCTTTTAAAAGTAATAAAATATTAAAAATATGTATTTACGACGCTATCATCATTCTAGTCTGGGACAAATAGACAAGTTTTCTTTAAGATGTGCAACTGTATGGGTATCAGAACCTTCCTTAGGGCCTCCATAACCGCGTGGTAAAATTGCTAATGATTCAGTGCACTTAATTCGAAAAAAAGTTTTATAAATAGTTTGACTCCTCACAGGCCATTTTCACATTATCTTAAACGCGTTTGCATCGTAAGTGTCGTCCTTAATATACTCTACCTGACCTGTACAAGCAATCGTGGATTTTTATACTCGAAAATATGGATTTTAATACTTGAAATCATGGATTTTAATGCTCGAATTCATGGATTTTAATACTTGAAATCATGGATTTTAATGCTCGAAATCATGGATTTTAATGCTCGAAGTCATGGAGTAATCAGCTGGTAACCGCAAGTAGAAATCAATGAAAATCGTTGTAAATCACCAAACATTAATTTTAAGCCCAACTGTCCCTTGTTACCGAATCACATTGTTGCCTATCATATGAAATGAAAGGAAATCGGCTCACAAAAAAGGAAATCGTTTTCACTGAATTCCAAGTGAATAGCCTCTCGAATTCATTCAACGTTATACGGAGACCCGGTAAAGTGTCCTTTGAGCTAATCCTAACAAAGTACGCCTCACCAGGTCCTTTCCTAGTAGCATATAATAATTTCTAAATATTTGTTTGTAATCTCTGCTAAATATCTCAAGCGACAGATTTCTTAAGATTTCTTGTAGATTTCATTCGAAGATGTCTGAAGTATTTGTTGAAAATCTCAATGACATATTTAGTTTCAATAATTTATAAACATATATAGAAATTATATTTTTTAACTTATTAACATAATAAAAATACATTTTTTACTTCACGACTATTATCGGACACTTCATTTGGTATCAAAAAACACGAGAAATTTTTCTAATATTTTCGTTCCGCTATTTCATTATGGGAGCAAAACGTGTGATTTTGATTTTAAATATTTTTAAAACGTTTATAATGTATTCGGCAGATAATATTTAAAAAATACTTGTATTAAAATGAAACGAAATGTTTTGTATATCTGGTAGAAAAATATTATGAAAACACATGGAGGTAATATTATATAAATATTATAGAGATAATATTCTAAAGTAAACGTTTTGCAAATATTTCAAATGTCTGGTAAATATTTACAAAATGTACGATATTCGTTAAATATATAGAAAATATAGGACAAATATTTTGTGCTACTAGAGTTATTTCTTCCGAGAGAAATTTTTCCTTATCGTGAACAAATGGAGTTGTTTTCACCGGAGCCTGATAAGGACCCTTTCAGGAATGCCTTGTTAAATAAGTTCGAATATAACGAGGCCAAGACCGTCATGTCTTGATCGAAACCCGGAGAGCAGCTTATTGTAATAAGCGATACACCATGTACCCACGTCCCTTTGTTTGTCTTATGATTGTCTTTGCGGTGGATTCATCAAACAAAGATATGTCTGAAACTAACATTTCTTACGTCAATTATGAGAACATTCACTGAACTGGGATCCGATTCTCGAGTTCATACGGTCAAGTTTGGCTTGCGAAATTGACAGTTTCATATATGACTTCCAATGTTGATTAATGACGCGTCTTTGCAACAATACAAAATTTTTCATGCGAATCTATATATATGCAAAAAAATCCGTCTGGACTCAAGAATCGGGTCTATTCCACCAAACACGGTTACGTAACAATAATATAACTATAACATTTGTAACATGCAATGTAACATACATATAACATATAAGTACGATTTGTATTACTATTTCCTCCGCAGCTATATAACACTGTTATAAAACGAATAATGTAACATGTACATAACATATCGGTAACATGTCATATGTTATGTTGATATTATATATCTGCAATGCTTCCCAGTTTGTAACAATAATACCGAGCGGTAATTATTTGACGTTATATGATATTAATTCATACTTCGAATACCATTCGTTATATATCATGTTATTCCAGTGTTATGTAATTGTAACATACAATGTAACATACATATAACATAACCCTCCAAGACCTCTCTCGTTGCGGAGATTAACGAAGCATACGCGTTCCAGGATGAGAAGAGTTCAATGGGAATATTAACATTCGTAATGGGTTAACTAAAGATACCAACGAAAATAAAATAGTATACCCAACAATGACCCCCATCAATGGACAAGTCGGTACTAAATCTACGTGCGATTCCTAGATTAGAAGAGGCGACGGTACCCCTTTCTTGATTGCTCGAGAGGAGAGACATAAGCAGTGCGTATCGAGAGTGTCAAATTAAAGCACGAACGGAATTAAACCATACACCGACGATGATCTGATGAGAATCTCGATCGCGCAAGTGGGGTAGTTACATAGTACTCGGCCGGATCCTGATGGGGTCCCTAAACTAGTTCCCAGTAAGGACACCGCGTTCTCAGTTTTCAGGTTTCCATCGAATGTAATCATCAGGACACCGCGATGGCTAACCCAGTTTTGGCATGATCTGGTCCTAGGACGGATCACATATAATTAGATCAATGGACAAGTCGGTCCTAAATCTACGTGCGATTCCTAGATTAGAAGAGGCGATGGTACCCCATTCTTGATTGCACGAGAGAAGGAGAGGCATAAGCAGTGCGTATCGAGAGTGTCAAATTAAAGCACAAACGGAATTAAACAATACACCGACGATGATCTGATGAGAATCTCGATCGCGCAAGTGGGGTAGTTACATAGTACTCGATCGGATCCTGATGGGGTCCCTAAACTAATCCCCAGCACGGACACTGCATTCTCAGTTTTCAGGTTTCCATCGAATGTAATCATCAGGACACCGCGATGGCTAACCCAGTTTTGGCATGATCTGGTCCTAGGACGGATCACATGTAATTAGATCAATGGACAAGTGGGTACTAAATCTAGGTGCGATTCCTAGATTAGAAGAAGGCGACGATACCCCATTCTTGATTGCACGAGAGAAGGAGAGACATAACGAGCAGTGCGTGTCGAGAGTGTTAAATTAAAGCGCGAACGCAATTAACCCTTTCGTTACCTTGGACGAGATATCTCGCGACCCAATACTGGCCGATCAACGCTTTTGACGAGATATCTCGCGACCCGATACTGGCCGATCAACGCTTTTGACGAGATATCTCGCGATCAGGTAGTAGCTGATTAACGCTTTTGACGATAATCTAGCTTTCTAGCACCAATATTTTGACATTCTAGATGAATATATTTTATAACTAATTCTATTCGTATAGCTAAAAGGATGAAATAAATACAGCTACTACCGGATCGCGAGATATCTCGTCAAAAGTGTTGATCGGCTACTACCGGGTCGCGAGATATCTCATCAAAAGCGTTGATCGGCCAGTATCGGATCGCGAGATATCTCGTCAAAAGCGTTAATCGGCCAGTATTGGGTCGCGAGATATCTCGTCAAAAGCGTTGATTGGCCAGTATCGGGTCGCGAGATATCTCGTCAAAAGCGTTAATCGGCCAGTATTGGGTCGCGAGATATCTCGTCCAAGGTAACGAAAGGGTTAAACAATACACCGACGATGATCTGATGAGAATCTCGATCGCGCAAGTGGGGTAGTTTCATAGTACTCGATCGTATCCTGATGGGGTCCCTAAACTAGTTCCCAGTAAGGACACCGCGTTCCCAGTTTTAAGGGCTCCATCGAGTATAATCGTCCCGACGCCGCGAAGTTTGGCATAATCTGGTCCTGATCGGAGCCTCGTTATCGTTTCTACACGGCAGCTCTTCGCGATTCGACCTAATTGTCGCGGCGTTCGCGGCAGAAATTTCGTCGTCAGTTTCGCGTCGAGCCGAACAAGTAGTGCGGCTTGATTTCCTTAATAATCAGAGAAATACGTGACCGCGGTCACTCGACGCTCTCCAGGCCCTATCAAACGTGCCTTTGCAACCCCGTTGTGTTCCACCCTCGTAACGAGGCACAGCATCCCCTAAAGGGGTCCGCTCGGGGACCGCATCGGATGTGATTTCGACCTCGGAGTAGCCCCCCGGAATATGGATACGCCCTAAAGGTCCATCCTCGTCCCGGGAAAATTCACGGCGGAATGGGATGGAATGCATTCGTATGTCTCGGGAGTAGCGTCGGGACGCCGTGGAATAATCCCGGGATGGAGGTACAGGCGTCTCGGATTTCTCGCAGTAGGAAATTCGGCCTTTCCCTCTTTCTCTCGGCCCCTCTCTCTGGTCTCGTTTCTCTCTGTCTTCATCGACTCGTCGATTTGTCTCGGGAGGCACGCAGGAGGGAAACAAGCGGGGACCGCGTCGACCTCGAGGACGGTGCGTCAGCGATTCGTTGCTTCCAAAGGCGGAAAATCTCGACCTGGTGGGAAATCGGTACACATCGATCTGGGCCACCGGGTGCCATAGGCGGGGAGGGAAGGAGGAAAAGGAACGTACCATCCATGTCGAACCCGCGGAATCCACCTGGCGGCGAAACGAGTAACGATACTTTACCACGCACGCCGCTTAAGCTCGGATTACATCTCTCGACCTCGGCTCCGAATTCACTCCCTAAATCGCCAGAGCAAAGTCCTGGTCCTCCGTGCGATTTCCTACACGATTTGCGACCGATTTATGCCTTCGACGCCACTTCAATTGTCAACTCTTCGTTTGATGCGATCGTTGGACATCTGTATTGTAGGGTTGAGAATTATAGTTTAACCAGTTAACTGTGTCGACCTATTGGAAACGTGTGTTTTCATGACGAGTATACTCCTCGAACACAGCTAACTGGTTAAAGAAGGTATTATTTTATTTCAGTACAATGCTAGGATTAAGGGGATGGGAAAGTACCACCAGAAGAGTCAATCGTTCAGGAAACTTTTCTCCGAACTGGGTGTGCCGAATCGTTTCAAACTTTACAACGTGAATGTGAAGGCTGTAAGGAAGGTCCTGACACTCATAAAAGTTTGTTTTTTCTAACAAATTTTAACAATATCTATGAACAAGTTTTTTAAAAAGTTAAAATTTCATGAGTTTCAGGGCCTTCCTTATACCCTCCATATTTATATTGTAAAGTTGAATGAATTCAGTGCACCCAATTCGAAGAAAAGTTTCATGAACGAGACCTCTTTGACGTTACTTTCTCATTACCTTAAACTGGGTACACATCTGAACACGTACGCGGACAGGACAAGGCGTCGCAAACCCAACGCCTCGTACTCAGATTTACCGCAACGAATAAAGTCATCCTAGGCAATGAGCGACATCTTAATACATTCCCGATCGGCAAATTTTTTCTGTTTCAAATACTGAGTACCGGCGAATATAATGAAATACTGAAACTGGTTGCCGCAAACTTGTATCATGTAATGTTATAAACGTGATTCAGGTCAGTGGCAATCAGGAATAGAATTTAAAATGACGTGAATTCACGTCAGCGGCAACCAGGAATAGAATTTAAAATGACGTGAATTCACGTCATCGGCAACCAGGAATAGAATTTAAAATGACGTGAATTCACGTCAGCGGCAACCAGGAATAGAACTTGAAAAGACGTGAGTTCACGTCATTGGTTGCGAATGTGTTAACGAATGGCATTTGAACAACCATGGATAAGGCGTCGAATGATCCCAAGCAGTTTGCCACACTTCGATTCGTTGTTCACCCTTGTATGTTCGCTTTATCTCATACGAGTTCCTGCTCAGATGTGTAACTGGTTGATAACATTTATGAACAAATGATTGGATCGATGCCTCGCTCGTTGCGTCGGATGATTTCCTTCGCAATCAGAAATCTGGATAAGTATCTGAACAGGAACGCGGATGAGGCAAGGCGCCGCAAACCGAACGCCTCGTACCCAGATATGTACACGACAACAAACAAAGTCATTCTAGACAATGTAGGGACATCATAACGAATGGCATTTGAATAACCGTGGATAAGGCATCGAATGATCCCAAGCAGTTTGCCACTCTTCGACTGATTGTCCATCCTCGTATGTTCGCTTTATCTCATACGAGTTCCTGCTCAGATGTGTACCTAGCTGGTGACATTTACAAACAAATGATTGGATCGATGCTTCTTTCGTTGCCTCGGATGATTTCGTTCGCAATCAGAAATCTGGATACGCATCTGAACACGAACGCGGACGAGGCAAGGCGCCGCCAACCCAATTTCTCGTACTCAGATATGTACACGGCAACAAACAAAGTCATCCTAAGTAATGAACGGTCATCTTAACGAATGGCATCTGAACAATCTTGGATAAGGTGTCGAATGATTCCAAGCAGTTTTCCACACTTCGACTGATTATCCACCCTCGTATGTTCGCTTTGCCTCATATGCACTCGCGTTCAGATGTGCACCCAACTTTCGATTTCATATGATAGTGAACAATGCGAGTCGGTAGCAAGCGACGTTTAGCCTTAAAATTATGACAGTGTTTCGGTGATTTCCAACGATTTCCAGGGATTGCTGCTTTCCAGCTGATTTCCACTCGATTTTGATCGTTAACATCCATGCTTTCCTGTATGAATACCCCCTCGTTCTCCGCGCTACAGCAGCTACACCAACACGAGTGGGTCCGGTCTTCCTACATTGACGCAAGCAGGAGGAACACGAGTGAAATTGGAGAATCGTCGAACCACCTATTACAATATTCCATACAGAATTCACGCGTACTTATCACTAGGAACGCCTATTTACGCCCTATATACGCCACCAATAATTCGCAACGGGTAACAAATTAACATGTTCGCTACCAGCGCTAGAGAAGAAAATCTTGTACCACAGCCCATACAATTTTCCAGCCCATGATACACGTCGCATATTTGCGGCGCCGGGCTCCCAGAAAAGAATTGAAATGACGCATATTTGCGGCGCTGGTAGCGAACGTGTTAAGGTGAAGTGAAACACCCTTCAAATCTGTCGATTTGAGTACAACACTTTTTTTAAGGGTATTAAACCAAACTGTCCGAAACTTTGACACATCACTCGCGATCATCTAAGAATTGTCCTGGCACATTCAAAATTTGGATTTTTCCAAAAAATTCTTTAACTTACGCCAGACCAGAACCAAAATGGCGTCGAGCTCTCATATTTCGATCAATATACAATTATCGAAGGCTCTGATATGAGAAACAAAAGGATCAGGACAATTTTACGACAATTTAGAACACTCTGGTAATCGATAAACTCGCATTTGAACGGGATAAAGTAAAACAAAGTGTTGTATGCGCTTCTATGCTAAAACGATCGGAATACGAGGTCTCGGAGTGAAAAATTTAATTGACCTAGAAATCACAGATGGCGCAGGGGGTCCCTCTGTAGTCAATTAGGACCCCAGAAAGCGTGAATCCAAAGAATTTCTGGAGTTTTACTTCGATTTCTTTACAATTATTGCACGAAAACGACAGGTGGAGTATGCCATTTGGTACAATACCGAACATAATTCGACCCAGCTGTCAATATAAAACCGTACGTCGGCAACGTAGGCATTTAGAAAAATCTTCTTCCTGGACGTCGACCAAGTTCCTCGACGAGTTTCACTTGACTTTACGTACACATTATATTCGCACCCTAAACAACCTCAACCGAGTTCTTTTTTCTTTCCAATCGCTACATTCTTCTGAAGATTTCTCAAATGATTAAGTATGGTTCCTGACGTACTTGATTGTTACTTTACAGCCTCTCAGAAGAAAATAACGGCAAGAATCGGTAGACGACGTTTCGCCACCACCGATTTGCCGCTTCCACTGTTTCGCCACCGACGCCGTCCCACTGCTGCCATTTTGCTGCTGCCGTTTCGCCCCATCGATACGGCAGCCTTAACCAAGGCCCACCAATTCCAATGGCTACCAATGCTGGTATCATTCTGGAATGCAATATGACCTCGTATTACCCAATACAGGGTTCCATCTGACTAACCAAGCCACTAAGGGGGCTGGTTCCAATTGAAGCGCTGATCAGGTTTCCACATTGAGCTATTAATTGGAAGCCAAATTAAACTAGAGCCACACGGATGATCACCTCGCAGTTGGAGGCCGATTCGAATTCAACAGCCAGCTGGATTACCAAAACGAATTGTTAATTGAATCGCCATACCGAACCGGTGGTTGCATTAAGGGGAAGTTTTAGACGGTTCGGATCGATACTCTTAAAAAAAAGTGTTTTATTCGGATCAACTGGCTTAAGGTGAAATGAAACACGTCGAGGAACTTGATCGACGTCGGTAAAAAAGATTTTTCTAAATACCTACGTTGCCGACTTTCGTATTTATATTGACAGCTGTATCGAATTATATTGGGTATTATACTAAGTGGCATACTCCACCTGTCGTTATCGTACAGTAATTATAAAGAAATCGAAGTAAAACTCCGGAAATCCTCTGGATTCATGCTTTCTGGGGCCCTAATTGACTGGAGAGGGACCCCCTGCGCCATCTGTGATTTCCAGGTCAATTAAATTTTCACTCCGAGACCTCGTATTCCCATCGTTTTAGCATAGAAGCGCATAAAACACTTTTTTTGCCTTTATCCCGTTCAAATACAAGTTTATCGATTACCAGAGTGTTCTACATTGTCGTAAAATTGTCCTGACCCTTTCGATTCTCATATCAGACCCTTCGATAATTGTACATTGATCGAAATATGAGAGCTCGACTCCATTTTTGTTCTGGTCTGGGCTAAGTTAAAAAATTTGTTCCAAATATCCATATTTTGAATGTATCAGGACAATTCTTAGATGATCAGGAGTAACGTGTCGAAGTTTCGGACAGTTTGGTCTAATACCCTTAAAAAAAGTGTTGTATTCGAATTGACTGATTTGAAGGGGAGCTTCACTTCCGCTTAACCCCGGTGCGTGTCCATTTCATTCAACGCGTTTATCAAATTACACGTTCCACAGCCGGCCAGTGGCAAAACATTCCGGTGAACTCGTTTCCTTGGAAAAGAAAAAAAAAAGGGGTAAATTTCGGTGCGACTAAATTCCCAAATCACTGGAACGAATCGACCCCTTCTCGGGCGCACCGGAACGCCCTATAAAACGGCTAGGACTTTCTAGGGGAACGGTCAGTGGAAATCTCTCCTAGGGGATATTCCGTCAAGAAGGACCATGGAGAGGGACGATTGGAGGGAAGCACCCTCCGGGTAACGAGGGCGACTTCGAAACCCGAGAAGGAGTCGGAGGGCCCTAAATTCGGAGACGGTCGAACGGTCGAAACTCGGGAATTTTCCGCCGAGCGGTCTCGCGACTTTTCCTCAAAGAGGTCGGAAAGGAGGCTCGTTAAGTCCGAACCTTTCCGCACCTTTTCGAAAGGACCCCTTTCGAGGAGACTTTTGTCCGCGGGCGCGACTCTTTTACGAGGGCGCGCAATAAAGAGGGCGCCCCGAGTGGGTGGAAAACGCGAATGGCAGCCGGCACGAGATTACCTATGAAACGGGAATGATATTCTTCGAGCAGTCCGTCGGGCACGTAGGTCGTTATCACTCGACTGGGCTCGACGGACTTTTTCGCGACGACCCCGCGAGCCGGAGATGCTCTGTCTCGTGGCATCGCCTTTTCTCCCCCCTTCCTCCCCCTTTCTCGTTCCCCGGCATAAGCGCATTCTGGGAGGAAAACTCTAACAGAAATATTCCCGGTTATCCGCGAAAGGGACCGGTCGTTAGGAAATCCACAAAGGCCTTTTCCGTTTGACCGGCCCTCTCGGCCACGGCGAGTTCGCCGGAAAGGGAAACCCGGCCCAGGGGCGACGATTTTTCAGCAGCTCCTTTGGCCACGCCGGCTTTTGTCGTTTGCTAAAGCTCCTCGAAAATGCCTAAGATAATTATTATCGTGGCGAAACTTCTACCGTCACGGTAGGGTATGTTCCTAGAGGAGAAGAAAGGGCGTGTCGAAAAGTTAACACTTATTTATGTCATTAACCTTTTACCTACGGCGGAGTCGGATGTGGAGATGTATCGCCTGTACGGATTGCTCGGCCGCGGAGTGTTAATATATTTTTTTAATACGATATTCACTTGTCGCTTTGAATACGTGGGAATGAAGGGGACCACTATAGTGGTGCTTCGTAAAAAAGGTTGGTCAGGCGGAAGTCACTACAGGGGCGCTACGTAAAATAACGTCGGTCAGGCGGAAGTCACTATAATGACGCTTCATAAAAAAATGATTTAGAGGAAAGTTTCACAAATGAGACCTCTGTCACCACTTTCACATCACCTTAAGGTGAAGTGAAATCCCCTTCCAATCAGTCGATTCGAATACACCACTTTTTTTTAAGGGTATTGGACCAAACTGTCCGAAACTTTAACACATCACTCCTGATCATCTAGAATTGTCCTGACCCATTCAAAATTTGGATTTTTCAAACAAATTTTTTAACTCAGCCCAGACCAGAACCATAATGGCGTCCAGCTCTAATATTTCGATCAATATACAAATATCGAAGGCTCTGATATGAGAATCGAAAGGGTCAGGACAATTTTACGACAATTTAGAACACTCTGGTAATGGATATACTCGCATTTGAACGGGATAAAGGCAAAAAATGTGTCTTATGCGTTTCTATGCTAAAACGGTGGGAATAAGAGGTCTCGGAGTGAAGATTTAATTGACCTGGAATTCACAGATGGCGCAGGGTGTCCCTCTGCAGCCAATTAGGGCCCCAGAAAGCATGAATCCAGAGGATTTCTGCAATTTTACTTCGATTTCTTGATAATTATTGTACGAAAACGACAGGTGGAGTATGCTATTTGGTACAATACCCAATATAATTCGACACGACTGTCAATATAAAAACGAACATCGGCAACGTAGCTATTTAGAAAAATCTTCTTTATCGACGTCGATCAAGTTCCTCGACGTGTTTTACTTCACCTTCAAGCGGCACAAATGAAATAAAAAGTAAGATAAACGTAATTCCGTCCAATCCAACCAGGAGCTAACGCGTAAGGGGATTTCTCGAAAGTATAATCAAGACTAATGAATAATAATTCTCTTTAAATTACAGTTACAAGTTTCACTTCTATCACGCATGGTGGTCACGCACAGATTTGATGTACAGCATTGACTACCGTAGAAACCTTTTTCCAGGAGAGATTTCGACATAAACGAATTCCAAGTTACGCGAGTCGACATGCCTCGAGATAATGAAACCCAAAACGTGGAAATGACCTCTGCCCGATGAGAATGGATTACTAAATCGGTTAGTGGAAACCCTGTTTCTCGATTTTCCTGGCCCGTTCTCCGTTCTAGGCAACCACCGGCAGAAACACTTTTTCGCCCGACACCTCGAAACAATAAAACTTGAAGAAAAAGTTAAAACGGAACGCGACATTTGTCAACCAAACGAGAAATGGGGCAACGAGCCGAGGCAAGGGCGCCCGCTGTTAAAAAGCAATTCCGCGCTCGTAAAATGCCGGGATGCGCTTTTCGCGAGAAACTTTGCCAGGGGAGCTCGTCCGTCTGGTGGTTTTCCCCTTTTGCTTTGATTTCGTTTGCTAATTTCCGAGCGTAAGCGCGTCTCGCCAGTCGGAATAAGGATATTCGAGGTTATGTCCCCTAGGGGACGAGTCGATGGAAGAGTCGTTAATTCCGTTTTCATCGGGTCAAACGGAGAATCCAGCGGAAGGATGTTTAAACGCGGCTGGGGGAGATAGAGGGAGAAATAAAAGGAAGATACCACAAAAAGATACGGCAAACGTGGGGGATCTTCCCGCCACAAAGGAATCGACAAAACGAGGGCGTCGCTTTCAAAGCCACCCCGTGTAATCCGCCCCTAAGGCCAGAGCGAACATCACCGTGACGCACTTCATTTTTCCAATAACTCGCAACAATGTACAAGGAAATGACAGGGATTCGAAACTGCGAGGTTTGCGAGCGGAAATGAAGGAGATGGAATGACGGGTAATTTTTATTAACGCACCGTTAGCAACAATTTTGCGATTTTATTACGTTTTTCATAGAAGTTTTATTGAAACATGGTATTCTTGTTTTAATACATATTCTCGTTCACAATTTCACCGTGACGCTTTTCAGTTTTTTAATAACTGCCAACAATGTCCAAGGAAATGACAGGAATTCGAAATTGTAAGATTTGAGAGAGGGAATAAATGACGGGTCATTTTTATTAACGCACCGTTAGCAACAATTTTGCAATTTTATGACTTTTTCATAGAAGTTTTATTCAAACATGGTATTCTTGTTTTAATACATATTCTCGTTCACAAGTGTTCACCGTGACGCTTTTCAGTTTTTTAATAACTTCCAACAATGTACAAGGAAATGACAGGAATTCGAAATTGCGAGATTTGCGAGAGGAAATGAATGACGGGTAATTTTTATTAACGCACCGTTAGCAACAATTTTGCGATTTTATAACGTTTTTCTTCGAAGTTTCATTCGGACATGGTATTCTTGTTTTAAAACATTTTCGTTCACAATTCACCGTGACGCACTTCATTTTTCCAATAACTCGCAACAATGTACAAGGAAATGACAGGGATTCGAAATTGCGAGGTTTGCGAGCGGAAATGAAGGAGATGGAATGACGGGTAATTTTTATTAACGCACCGTTAGCAACAATTTTGCAATTTTATAACGTTTTTCATAGAAGTTTTATTTAGACATGGTATTCTTGTTTTAAAACATTTTCTCGTTCACAAGTATTCTCTCACCGTGACGTTTTTCAGTTTTTTTAATAACTTCCAACAATGTCCAAAGAAATGACAGGGATTAAAAATTGCGAGATTTGCAAGAGGAGATGGAATGACGGGTAATTTTTATTAACGTACCGTTAGCAAAAATGTTGCGATTTTATAAAGTTTTTCTTGGACGTTTTATTCGGGGGTGGTATACCTGTTTTAAAACATATTGTCAAGTAATTTTACACAGTTATATAACGTATGTTAGAAATTTCGTTTACAATTCGCCGTGACGCTCTTCAGTTTTTTAATAACTCGCAACAATGTAGAAGGAACTGGCAGGAATTCGAAATTGCGAAGTTTGCGAGCGGAAATGAAAGAAATGGAATGACGGGTGAATGCTACCCTCAAAACACTTTCGGTGTACCAAAATGTAGCCAAATACATTTATCTTTATTCAATTAATTGCAAAAATAGCTAAAATTGCTCCCTTCCCATGAAAAGCTCAAATCAACTATTTTTGCCAAATATAGAACATTCATTCCATGAAAATCTCAGCTAAAATCATTTTGCCAAATGGCACAATACATTTGGTTTCACGTATATTGTATGTACAAGATTTTCTGCTTCCTCAAACCGAAGACAAAAATTAAAAACTATCGAAACAAATAAAAAAATTAGAAATTAAATTTGAAAGCAATATTTTATTTCGCGAGCACCCGAGGTATACTTCTGACATATGATCATTTTGGTACTGGCCAATTGAATTTCTCGCTCAAAAATGTATTTGACTCGAAACTCTACCGAGTTCCTTGATTAACGCCCTGTTAGCACAAACGTTTCAATTTTGTGATGTTTTAGATAATATCATTAAATTATGATATTATATAAAATTAGATATTTTTTAAAAATTGTATAATACACGTATTTTAATTCACGATTAAGGCATCAAATGTATGTCTGCACTACAACCTTAGATACTAAAGGTGTATGAATTTCATTAATATTTTTGACAGTATATTAGAATAAATGTATCGTAAACATGTTTAGCAATTTGCACATCTAATCCTCAAGAAGCATTTATAAGCGAATAAAATAAAAGTCGTAGATGAGATTTATGCTACCTTTCACATGAGGTGTACATGTACATGTGATGTACTTGGCCACATATGAAATAAACCTGCGGCGCACAGTGGCGAAATTGGCGAAAAAGCTGTTTAAAACTATTAGTTTGAAATTTTTATTTTGTATCCTTATGTTGTATTTAATCTGTTCTATCTTGAACTTTATATCATAGAGTTCAAGATAAAATAGACTTACACCACTTTACATTACAGAGTTGAGGAGAAAAAATAAAAATCAATTAAAAGAGTAAATGCGATAATAATCCTAGCGAAATGTGTACATTTTCGAAGTAAAGTTCTTTCAATTTTTTTTTTATTTGATACCTTTTATACATTTGTTGAGTGACATATTAAAATTACATGTAAATTTATATCAATAGGGTTTCTGGAAACGTTAATTATGGACATATTTAACTTCGTTTTACAGCAAGAATTGCAAATAGTAACAGCCGATTTTTTTTTATTTTAAAGAACAACAATATTAGCAAAGGATTCTTACTTGAAACACCGTGGAATATCATGGGATTCACATTTTCAATAATGGAAAATTAAATATGAGAATACCTCGTATTAGAATTAAGGTATAATTCGATACGAAATTTAAAACTTGTTAACACACGTGGAATAATATTTAAGTGTCACGAAATATTCCACGTTTCTTCGCAATCTCCTACATTTTACGGAACTGAAAACAGACACATAAACAAAAATAGATTAACTCAAACTAAGAGTAAAATGTTTATCTTACAGCCTGATTTATACCAATGTCGATTTAGACTAACATGCAGAATCGTACATGACCATTAAGGTGAAGTGAAACACCTTTCAAATCAGTCGATTTGAATACAACACTTTTTTTTAAAGGTATTAAACCAAACTGTCCGAAACTTTGACACATCACTCCTGATCATCTAAGAGTTGTCCTGACATTCAAAATTTGGATTTTTCCAAAAAATTCTTTAACTTACGCCAGACCAGAACCAAAATGGCGACGAGCTCTCATATTTCGATGAATATACAATTATTGAAGGCTCTGATATGAGAAACGAAAGGGTCAGGACAATTTTACGACAATTTAGAACACTCTAGTAATCGATAAACTCGCATTTGAACGGGACAAAGGCAAAAAAAGGGTTGTATGCGCTTCTATGCCAAAACGATGGGAATACGAGGTCTCGGAGTGAAAATTTAATTGACCTGGAAATCACAGATGGCGCAGGGGGTCCCTCTGCAATCAATTAGGGCCCCAGAAAGCACGAATCCAGAGCATTTCAGGAGTTTTACTTCGATTTCTTGATAATTATTGTACGAAAACGACAGGTGGAGTATGCCATTTGATACAATACCCAATATAATTCGACCCAGCTATCAATATAAAAACGAACGTCGGCAACGTAGGTATTTAGAAAAATTTCTTTATTGACGTCGACCAAGTTCCGCGACGTGTTTCACTTCACCTTACTTTCTGATCCCTTTGACAATAAATGCTCGAATGACCGCTCTACCCATCCAACCATATCAATGATTTAAAACTATAAATTTCATGTTTTCCGTAATTTTCTCCAGTGTGCGACATGTTGAAAATTGAGTACACCCCCGCGAATACTGGCCTCGGAATTTCGCATTTATCTGTTCAACTCTCGGCAACTTGTCGCGAAAAGACAAAAGTTTCTGTTATTACGGTCCTGTCCAGTGGTTGTACGACATTGTCACCGGGAGAAAAATTTACTGCTAATATATGGACGCAAGCGAAAAGTTACCGCGAGGAGGAGAGAAGGGGGAAATTGGAAACATTTGCAGTGCGTACTGCAGCGAGTGCGGTGAAAGCACGGAGAAATTTCCGACGGTACTTTCCTTTCACCCGAATATTACCGAAGCGTTGCCGAAAACTTTCCCCGCTTCCTCTCCGAAAGATTTCAGCTCAACTTCGATCCGATTTTCGAGAGGGAGGATTTCCGTGCCCAGATTACAAAACGGGATCGATGCGCGAATTAACCCTTTCTTTACCTTGAACGAGATATCTCGCGACCCAATACTGGCCGATCAACGCTTTTGACGAGATATCTTGCGACCCGGTAGTCGCTTTATGCGTAACACCATGTTTTCAATTATACCACGTAGAAAGTAAATAAAAATAATTTCATTNCCACGTGTTTTCATAATATTTTTCTGACAGATACGCAAAACATTTCGTTTCATTTTAATACAAGTATTTTTTTTTAATATTATCCGCCGAATACATTATAAACGTTTTAAAAATACTTAAAATCAAAATCACACGTTTTGCTCCCATAATAAATTAGCGGAACGAAAATATTAGAAAAATTTCTTGTGTTGTTTTTATACCAAATGAAGTGTCCGATAGTAATCGTGAAGTAAAAAATGTATTTTTATTACGTGTTCATAAATTAAGAAATATAATTTCTATATATGTGATAAATTATTGAAACTAAATATGTCATTGAGATTTTCAACAAATATTTCAGATATCTTCGAATGAAATCTACAAGAAATCTTAAAAAACCTGTCGCATAAGATATTTGGCAAAGATTACGAACAAATATTTAGAAATTATTCTATACTACTAGGGTTGATTTCGAGAAATATTAAATCGCTATTAAAAAGATCTTCGGGTAAAGGTATTCAATAGGACACTTCGGCAGCGTTATGATCAACGTGACTGCTATTCACTTACCGTGAATCTCGATTCGATTCCCCAATAACCGCAAAAGCATTATTTATGGGTTCAAGGATTACATATATTAGGGGAAGCGGGAAGTATTCCATTATTTGTTATACTTGCTACTAAGAACAAAAATATTGGATTACTTTTCGATCCCCCTAATCATAGCCGTACCGAACGAGTCCTCGGACATGCTCTAGACATAATTGCAAATTTATTGGTTAACCCGGCGTACCGAAAAAAAAAAGAAACATTTAAAACCAAGTAGCGTTGAACACCCAGCGACAGCTTCCCGTCATACAATTATTAATATTCCTTTTAATTTCACAACAAACGAATGGACTAAAAGTAATACACCTATTCACTAAATTTATAATACAACATATATTGTAAATGCATCCCTCAATTTACGCGAAGTATTCGATACACGTGAATTTGTTTTACGCGAGCGAAAATCGTGTAAATGAAGTCTGTCGGTACAAGAGAAGAGTTAATGGAAATAAAAGCTAGAACATATAAGTATTAGAAAGATATATTTATTTCAAAATGCATAACAAACTAATAATTAAAATAAATAACCGTGATATAAATTATGTTATAATTTACCGTGTAGAAAGGAGACTCACGCAAAAAGGGTGTAAATTGAGGGAGAGGTGTATATACGTAATGTGTAACACGTATTATAATATTTGTATGAAAATATTTTATAAAATTAGAATATTTCCTTAACGGTGTACCTATCACATGTTTACTGGCAGAATTAGTCCGTAACTATTATTCGAGCTTCTTACGGCCCAGAGAATCATTGAAATGGCCCTCGAAGAAACTTCGAATACATTTCGAGCAAATATGTTTAACGATGGAGGAGGAAGAGAATTAACAAGGAAGGTACCCAGGTCCATCTCTCCGATTTGATTTCTTTTATAATATGTTATAGTAGACTAAAAACTAAGCGACACGTATCTTTTTTTATCTACCATTAAACACTTTAAGGGGGTGAAACCACCATCCAAAGTAAAGCATGTCAAGGGGCGAGTTGGCAGTTTCCCCCCCAAGAACATAATATTTTTTAACCAATCCACCTGGAAAAGCTTTCTCGTAACGAGAAATGAAAAATATAATTTTCTCAATTAAACAAAAAAAAATGAAGGGGTGAGTCACCCCTCACATGCCTTACTTTGGATGGTGATTTCACCCCCTTAAAGTGTTTAATGGCAGATAAAAAAAAATACGTGTCGCTTAGTTTTTAGTCTACTATAACATATTATAAAAGAAATGAAATCGGAGGGATCGACCTGGGATACCTTCCTTGTAAGAGTTAAGTTTCGCTCGGAAGATGTTGCAGGTGAGGTATGAAATACGAAAGGATGGAACGTTCCGGATAGCTCTAGGGGCTGGGGTGAGGCAAAAAGAGGGGCACGAATTCCATTGTGATCTCGTATAATGGACCGTCTACACGGAAGAGCTGCCGCCCCGGGAAATAATCGCGTGATATCGGCCTGATTCGAGGCCTGGATCGAGATCACAACCCCCGGGGACCGGAAACGAGACGAAGAGAAACGCGGGACTTCCGGGAAACGAGCGACACGGTGTTGCGGGATTAGAATCCCTAGGGAGCTCTAGGAAACGGAGTAATCCCTAAATTGTCCCTAGGAAGTGGGTGTAAGACGTGCGAGCGGTTTCTTGGGCGATTCGCCCCCGGATGCCTCTTGGAGGAAGGTACAACGACATTCTGGATTTTTTATACGTTTCACTACATCTTATTAATGTATTTTTTATGACAACGAAACATTTCCCAGATTTAATGAATCACGAGAAATCGGTCTTGAAAAGACTCATTTTATATTTCATTTGTTCCGAGGAGCGGACGTGTATTAAGATGATAGGAAAGGCGTTGAGAAATTTAATCCAGGTCGATTAATTAATATTTGTGTATAACGTTTTTGGTGGTAACGTCATTTTGAATACTCGAGTGGGAACATAAGGTCGCGCGTCCCGTTAGCGACATTTATATTTATGTTGAAGTCTTTTACAGTGTACGTTGAGAATTATACGAACTGAAGGGTTCCATATGTCATTTCAGTAAAGTAATGAGGAAGAGATCGACGTAAAACTGTAGAAATTAAAATTTGTGTATACCGTTTTCGGTGGTAACGTCATCAAGAAACTCGTAGCGTTGAGCGATGCGAAAAACGCGCCCTGCGCGTTGAGTTCGAGCGAAACATGTACAGTATACAATGATCAATATACAATTATCGAAGACTCTGATATGAGAATCGAAAGAGTCAGGACAATTTTACGACAATTTAGAACACTCTGGTAATCGATAAACTCGCATTTGAACGGGACAAAGGCAAAAAAAGTGTTGTATGCGCTTCTATGCCAAAACGATGGTAATACGAGGTCTCGCAGTGAAGATTTAATTCACCTGGAAATCAGAGATGGCGCAGGGGGTCCCTCCGCAGTCAATTAGGGCCCCAGAAAGCATGAATCCAGAGGATTTCTGGAGTTTTACTTAGATTTCTTTATAATTATTGTACGAAAATGACAGGTGGAGTATGCCATTTGGTACAATACCCAATATAATTCGACCCAGCTGTCAATATAAAAATGAACGTCGGCAACGTAGGCATTTAGAAAAATCTTCTTTATGTACGTCGATCAAGTTCCTCGACGTGTTTCACTTCCCGAGGTAAATTTTTCCGTCTGCTCACCCTCGAATGACTTCCTCGTGAAGGGACAATCGCTGTCGGCGCGCGACGCAACCTCTAGAGACGAAACTCCATCCTCTGGGAACTGGGAAGGCAGGGATAGGGAGAAACTCGAAACTAATCGAAACTACCATCTCCTCCATGGAGGCAGGAGTGCCAATCAAGGTCCCACCGAAGTCCCGGGGAAGACGAGCCAAGGAACTCGAGGATGATCCCGCAAGAAATCCGGCTACCTAGGTCGAGAAAGCGTTAACTGGATATTCGAGACGGCTTCGACGAGGGTGCGAAGGAGTCCTTTCGACCAGGAAACGGGGGGAAAAACGGACTCGCGGAGAGGAAACACGGTCTCGTCCCACGGTGCATTCAACATACGGACTTGTAGACAAAAATCAAATTTCGGGTTATGACTTTTTGGGTATTATAGGGTAAGTCCGGGATATATGGACCACCGGTATAGACGGACTAGTCGAATATTTGGCTGGGGTGTCACAGCAGCGCTGCAGTCGCCATCTGAAGTTGTTCTTCTTGAGTAGACGGAACCACGCTTAGTTTTACTCATGAGTTTCATGCGTATTTTAGAAGAAAACTTTGGTTATTTCTTTTGATGAGTTGAAAAATATTTTATACCGGATTTATTTGATGTGTGGTTAAGTTAGTTTAAATGATTTCGACGGAAGATCAATCCTATAACTCAAGTGTATACTTGAGTACATTCTTGACCTAAAATGGTATGCCGGTAGCGTTGTTTGTCTGGACGGGAAACTGGTCCATCTATCCCCGACAATTGGGATAGATGGACTACTTGAAAAAACCTGGGATAGGCGAACCATATCTCCTATTAGGGCTTTACTTTCTATATAAATGGATATATGGATGAATGGATGGATGGATGTGCATATAAATCAGACTACCTATATTTTCTAAGTATATTCACTATCAAATTTACTTATCCTTTTTCAAATAGTTTATAACTCTATACTAATCACTTTTCAAGCAGTTTATGACTTTATACTTTGAAATAAACAATGTTTATACCTTTGATAACATGTATTTCTTGTGTTACACCCTGATTTAGTAACGTATACCAGAGGTCCATCAATCCCTAGGAGGTGGTCCATCTAACCCGAGTACCCCCGGGATAGATGGACTACCGAGTAAAAAAAAGAAAAAATCATAACTTCAAGTGTGATTAGTGTAACCAAATCCTAGACATTTGCGAAGTTTCAGAAAAAATGACTTTAAAAAAACATGGTCCAACTATCCCGGACTTACCCTATTGTACTAACCTCTTCACCTACAATATCGTGTGAGAGATGTGGTATATCAATCGGGCTAAACGTGAACAAAACGTGTGAGAGACGTGGTACGTCAATCGGGCCAAACATACACAAAATGTATGAGAGACGCGTGAGACTTTGAACGTTCAGCCGAACCGTGAAATGACCCGATGTATGACCGACATTTTTGTTGTTTGTGGCACGCGCTATTGGAATTTAAATCGTAATGAGTGTACCGAATCGTTTCAAACTTGACAACGTGAATATGGAAGCTGTAAAGAAGGTCTTGCAACTCACGAAATTTCATTTTTTTTTTAAGTTTGTTATATAAAATAAAATTTCATGAGTGTCAGGACCTCTCTGATAGCCTCTACATTCACATTGTAAAGTTTCAAACGATTCGGTACACCCAGTTCGTAGAAAAATTTCTTGAACGATCGACTCCTAGGATCCCACTTTCACATCCCCTGAAGCTGGTTAATATTTTATACTTTTTCCTTTCCACCGGACTCATTTTGACCGGAAATTGGGCAAAAAACAAACTCGCGGAAAGGAAAAATGATCGCGTCCCACGGTGCATTCAACATACGGACTTGTAGACAAAAGTCAAATTTCGACGTATGACTTTCTGTGAATTATATTGTATTAAGCTGATTCGTATTTCATACTTTTTTCCTTTCGACCGGAAAATGGGCGAAAAACGAACTCGCGAAAAAGAAAAACGGTCTCGTCCCACCGTACATTCAACATACGGACTTGTAGACGAAAATCAAATTTCGGGTTATGACTTTCTATGAATTATATTGTAATAAGTTAATTAATATTTCACACTTCTTTTTAAGCTTTCTTGCCTTAAGTTTTCGTTCAGTCTTCGGCGCTACAGCAGTTATCATATTATTCGAAACATAATTTGGTCCTTAAACCAATAGATCGGATATTAATGATTTTGAACAGCAAACCGATAATGCAATCGGTCGTACTTTTTCCATTTCGAGATCCTATCTCGCACAGTATAAATTAAATGCATTTTTTCAAAGTGCTGCGAACCGTCCTCAAAATCCTTTAATTGAAACACTTTTTGATTCAAAATAAACGCCTTCGTTTTTTCCGCGTGGATTTCACCAAATCTACTTCTCAGACACGTTTGTAATCGAGTCGTGCGTAGTTAGCCAAGAAAAAAATTAATTACAATCCAAGGGCAAATGCGGAGAGCTTATTTTAAGGTGATCTATTGCAGAATCCACAACAATTTTCATTAAAAACCTCGGAGGTGTTTTGAGGAGTATTTTAGCGGAATTCAATTAAATTCAGCAAAACAAATTTTTCTTACCGTACATCACATAGACCACTTTAAATTATTAATTCGACTTTAAGTAAATGAAGTGAGCGGCCAGAGAAGTTTCGCTTCAGTCGCCAAACTTTCCACGTTTTTAATTTCTTATAAGAGTGTTATACCAGGTAGTCCAGCAATTATTAGTACCTTTAATTAAGGTGAAGTGAAACCCCCTTAAATCAGTCGATCTGTATAAGACACTTTTTTTTAAGAGGTTGGTAAGAGTTGGGACTACACATTTACACTTAAAACTTTTCTCGATGTTTCCCACATGAATCTGTTAATTTTCTCTTCTGCAATATTACGTCTACATCCTGAAAGTCTTCATTTGCGGTTTTAAGGTGAAGTGAAACACCCTTGAAATCGGTCGATTCGAATACAACACCTTTTTTTAAAGGGTATTAGACCAAACTGTCCGAAACTTTGACACGTAATTCCTGAACATCTAAGATTTGTCCTGACACATTCGAAATTTGGATTTTTGGAAAAAATTTTTTAACTCAGCCCAGACCGGAACCAAAATGGCGTCAAGCTCTCATATTTCGATCAATATACAATTATCGAAGGCTCTGATATGAGAATCGAAAGGGTCAGGACAATTTTACAACAATTTAGAACACTCTGGTAATCGATAAACTCGCATTTGAACGGGATAAAGGCAAAAAAAGTGTTGTATGCGTTTCTATGCTAAAACGATTGGAATACGAGGTCTCGGAGTGAAAATTTAATTGACCTGGAAATCACAGATGGCACAGGGGGTCCCACTGCAGTCAATTAGGGCCCCAGAAAGCACGAATCCAGAGGATTTCTTGAGTTTTACTTAGATTTCTTGATTTTTACTGCACGAAAACGACAGGTGGAGTATGCCATTTGGCACAGTATCCAATATAATTCGATACAGCTGTCAATATAAAAATGAACTTCGGCAACGTAGGCATTTACAAAAATCTTCTTTATCAACGTTGATCAAGTTCCTCGGCGCGTTTCACTTCACCTTAAACGCACAATAGGAACAACAACGGTTAACGCTTGTAAAAATTACTAGTGCTACGGTATATTATGCGGTTTTCAATAGAGTTCTTGTTTTTCAATTTTACACCTGTGATGGTCATTTTTACCCGTGCCTGTATAAGTGTAATATTTACTTTCCAATGTTATACATGTAACGCCGTCGGATGCAAATATAACTACAATTTATTAACAAGAATTCTGCAGTTGGTGCTACGGCCGCAATGGTTAAAAGGACAAAAAATTGTAATTACATCTACAGTAATCGTTGTTAACACGTTGAGTGCGGCGTCGGTCCCTGGGGACCGACAGTGAACTTTCCGTCTGGGCGGCGTCGGTCCCTTGGGACTGACACGGCATCAAGAATCCTATATATAAAAAATTGTGCCGCCCAAACGGAAAGCTCAGCAAAATCGGTTCCGCGCTCAACGTGTTAAGGTTACAACGATACTTTGACTCGCGAGCATATCTAATGCTTACGATATTATTTTTCTGCGAGTGTTATAAAGACACTCGTAGCGGTTATATCATCGTTACGGAACAGCGTTTGGAGGGTGTCCGGTCGCCGTTCTCGAAGGGGTGAAAACTTCCCGGAGAAAAGTGGGCGAAGAAAAGTCGCCGTTCTCGAAGAAACCCGATTTGGTCCGTTACGCTTGCTGCCCTAATTGGACGATCCCCGGACTCGCGGGTCTCTCGGGGAAAAGAAAGGATCGGCTGGGGCATTAGAGGCGTGCCTTGCGTCGGTCTTGGTTCCAGGGGGTTCCTGGGGGTCCCAGGGAGTCCCAGGGGGTTTCGGGGGCGCCCCGAGCGAAGCCTCGTTCCGGGACAATGACGTTCCCTGCGAGGACGCCGTTCCCGTTCGCCGCGTGAATGGCGGGAGCATTGAAAGCACGCCTTTGCCCTTAGGCCCCGAAGCAACGCGTCGTTAAAAAGCTCGGGGAACTTTTGCGTGCGACCAGCCACAAAACGGAAGCTCCTCGCCGTTGTGCTAAACCCGGCCAACCGGGCCAGTCGATGCCGACCTCTGCAAAGAGGAACGTCGCGCATACGTGCGTTAAACTTCGATTCTCCTCTGGATATTTCTCATCGCCCAACTGAGTCCTCGAGCTCTCGCCTTTTCCCACTTAAGGTGAAGTGAAACACCTCGAGGAACTTGATCGACGTCGATAAAGAAGATTTTTCTAAATGCCTACGTTGCCGACGTTCGTTTTTATATCGATAGCTGGGTCGAATTATATTGGATATTGTACCAAATGGCATGCTCCACCTGTTGTTTTCGTACAATAAATATCAAGAAATCTAAGTAAAACTCTGGAAATCCTCTGGATTTATGTTTTCTGGGGCCCTAATTGACGGCAGAGGGACCCCCTGCGCCATCTGTGATTTCTAGGTCAATTAAATTTTCACTCCGAGACCTCGTATTCCCATCGTTTTGGCATAGAACCGCATAAGACACTTTTTTTGCCTTTATCTCGTTCAAATGCGAGTTTATCGATTGCCAGAGTGTTCTAAATTGTCGTAAAATTGTCCTGACTCTTTCGTTTCTCATATCAGAGCCTTCAATAATTGTATATTCATCAAAATATGAGAGCCCGTCGCCATTTTGGTTCTGGTCTGGCGTAAGTAAAAGAATTTCTTGGGCAAATCCAAATTTTGAATGTGTCAGGACAATTCTTAGATGATCGCGAGTCACGTGTCAAAGTCTCGGACAGTTTGGTCCGATACCCTTAAAAGAAAAGCGTCGTATTCGAATCGACTGACTTGAGGGGGTTTCCCTTCACCTTAACGTCGAGAATTTGTAAAAAATTCTTGGATTGAATCCGCTCCAAACACAGGTGGGTTATTCCTCTGGAGGTCGTCGATTTTCACCCAACGAAAACGCATTCGCGATAGGATCTCACCTTCTTTCTCTAGCTGTTATGTGTAGGGATCGCGAGGAGCTCGCAATTTCCTGTGCAACTCTACTCTCCCGAAGAACGACGGATCGATTTCGAAATCTAAGACTCGGAAGCTCGGAAAGAAAGCCTCGGTCGACTTTACGAGTGCTACGGTAAATACGCGCTAGTAAGTGCATTTTGCACGGGGTAAGCCCCGAGGAGGTCGCTCTCGGTTTTCCTCGAGCTCTGCCTTAACGTTTCTACGTGTAAATTTGAGCTATGCCCCCTTTCCGAAAACGCGGATCGATCGATTCTTATCCGCGACTTTCGCGCGCAATCTCGGCCCGAGCGTTTCCCCCGGAAGGAAGAAATTTCACAAGAGAAGCTCGCGATTCGAGCGATTTCGCCACGATTTCTATACGGAGTAGACTTCTCTACGGAATCTTTCAAGGACCATCGATTCGCTATACGGATCTACGATAATGATTTTAGAAGATTATTTCTGGATGGAAGGAATTGGCTTTCCTTTGTTTCGTTATTTTCGGGGGTTGTCACGTTTCGTAGGGCAAATTTAATTCCATAAAGTCTGTTTCGATTACTTTTTGCGACGTATTATTCTTTCCACTTTTAGTTGTTAGTCTTTTGAACGTATGAATGTACCTTTATTTTCTTTAAAAAATCGAGTGATTCAAATTAAGTCTGTATTAAACAACCCTAGGCTTTACGTTTAAATAAATTATTAATAAGTAAAAAGTCCTTTTTAAAAATTATCACGGAAATGATTGGAATGCTCGTCCTCTCATCCTCGGAGTCAGAACTAGAAAGAATACGCATCCTTTTCTTGCTACGACACCCTTTCGAGAAGTTTTCCTCTTCACTATCCGAAGATCCTTCTATTTCTCCACTTTCAATGCAAACTTTCACTCTCATCTTCGCCTTACACTCCCTGCAACGAAGCAAATATATATGGATTGTTTATGCAATTAGCTAGTCCGTCAATTTGACGGGTTTCGTAGAGATAGGTATACTACATACAGATTTTAATAATTAGAAGGCTTAGGAAAAAATAATGGTGTGTACAAATTCTTTGGATGAAATGATTAATTTACGATACAAAAATGGTTAAAATTAATGCTATGGTTTTTTCTGTATTTCTTTTTGAAGTTTGAATTCCGTCAAATTGACGCGTCCCGTAAACCTAGTGTTAAAGGCTTAGAATCGAAAATTAAAAGTTTTAGGATCTAGCTCGAACATTTTAGAATACCGTAGAAATACAATACTACAGAGTCAGGTGGGAAAATATGGAAAATACATTCAGCAACGATTGCAATAGACTTGTCTCGGGGCTGACACGTGTTTGTAGAGGAAAAATTTAGTTGCAGCTAACCGTCACAGATGGCGACGTTGGTCCTGAAGAGTCGTTAGAATCATGAATTCACGGGATTTCGATGGTTTTACGTCGATCTCTTCGTCATTACCTTACCGAAATGAGATATGGAACGCTTCAGTTCATATAATTCTCAACGTAGACTGTAAAAGACTTCAACATAAATATAAATGTCGGTAACGGGACGCGCCAACTTATGGTACCACTAAAAAGGTATACATGAATTTTAATTTATCGACCTTGATTAAATTTCCCAGCGCCTTTCATATCATCTTAATATCTCTTCGTATCTAAACTATCCAAACGGTTAATGACTAAAATAAGTAAATGACAATGCCTTCCGTAGTTACTGTAATTCTGTAAAGAAGAGATCGATGCATGTAGAAAGGAGATCCAACTTCTGCACTGTTAAAACAAATAATAAATTCAGGATCGTCTATTCGAAAGTTTTATTCGTGTACGCTATATTAAATTAGTACCACACTCCTAAATGTACATCATGTACGTGTACTTCCATTTTATAAGCTTGTTTAACGAATTTTGAATAAAATGTCAGAAATCTGAAACTCGTGCATACGTTTACAAATGTTGCACTAATTTAAAGCTCGAGATAATAGAAATAATCAGAGGATCAAATCTGTAACTTTAATATAATGTTATATCTCTACATTTTAGGAAATTTAGAAACATTTTTAACCGAGTGGGTAGAAGATGATGATAGATGATTAAAGTTAACAATTTAACGGAGAATTGTAGCGCCACAAATGAATCACCTTTTCTCTTTTATTGCTATTTAAATAATTCTCGTACAACGGTACGGACGAATTTTAGAAGCATGTCAGGCCAAATGCATTTTAATATCGCAGGTAAAAGGACTAGGGTTAATTGTCCAGAAAATTACTGTACGCGTGCATTAAAACGAGAAAACCAGCTGGGACGTTAATTTGAAAAAAGTAACGCAAGTTAGTATTTTAAATGTCACAGTCGTTCTACATTTAACGTAATGTGGGTGTGCAGTACATACCGAAACCACGCGTACATATGTTCAGTACACATGCGCGTGTACCAAAATAAAGCGATATTGCTTAAAAATATCTACTTTTCATTTTTCTACAAGTCTTCAATTATCACCCTCTGTTGTCCATCCCGAATTGGAATTTTGATGCTCCTGAGAACTTCTCATTGTAGGCTTTAAAATAATATGATAGGCGCTGAGAAATTTAATCGAGGTCGATAAAATAAAATTCATCTGTACTCTTTTTGATGGTAACATCATTTTGAATACTCAAGTGGGAACATAAGCTGGCGTGTCACGTTACCGATATTTATATTTATGTTGAAGTCTTTTACAGAATTATACGAACAGAAGCGTTCCATATGTTATTTCAGCAAAGTAATGATAAAGAAATCGATGTAAAACTGTCGAAATCCCGTGAATTATTAATTCTAACGACTGTTTAGGACCAATGGCGCCATCTGTGACGTTTAGCTGTAACTAAATTTTTGCTGTAACAACACGTGTTAGCCGCCAGGCAAGCCAGCATTCTCTTGTAATCATTGGTAAAAATATTTTACATATTTTCACATCTGACTCCAAAATATTCCATTTTTACGGTATTCTAAATTATTCCAGCTAGGTCCTAAAACTCTTTATTTTCGATTCTAAGCCTCCAAGAAGCGTAACACATCAAAAACGTGTACGGGTTATGCCATGTTGGTTCTAGTCCATTATAAATAAGTACATTTTTTATGAAAAATTAAATTTCGCGTGTTTCAGGACCTACTTTAGAGCCTCCATATTCCGCTGATAAAATTTGAAACGAATCGGTACCCCCAATTCGGAGAATACTTTTCCCAACGATTTTACTTCCCATTTATATACATAGGCTAACTCTTTCATACGCGTACATCTGTTAGAAAAAAAAAGATAATTTCCCCGAACACCATATATCCAAGTAAATATAGTTTTCGACTGCACCCAACCAAATCAAAAAATGAAAACCATCGTCAAATCAAATCAATGAAGATTAGAAACTAAATTTGAAAGCGAAACTTTAGTTGTCGAGTGCCCAAATTATATTCAGCATTTATGATCATCAGTCAGCAAGATCATTAATCGGTAAGACTAGAACTACTCAACTTGACGTAATGGTAGTTACAGAGGTGTAAAACAGGATTGAGTTTAAAACAAGAAAAACGCAAGAGGACAAAAATCACTCAACTCCGGTGTGGAAATCATGAAGGTCTAAAACGAGGTTAAAAGTAGGACAAAGAGTGACACAGGACCAAAAGAGGTCTTACTTGGATACCGTAGGTTCAAGATTGGGCTATAATTTCGACTGAGGATGTTTCGCTCGATTTGTTAAATTCGAATCACCTCCCCAAGGCCTTCCGCTCCAAGAGTCGGTCCCGAATCCCCTTAAATCCGAGTGACCGACCAGTATTTGCACTCCATTTTTCCTCTTACCCTGATTTTCTTTCGTCGCCAAAACATTTTACTTCCTTTTCTCGAGGTCGCACATTTACCCCGTTCTCACGCTAAAGCAGGGGGATGATTAGAAGGGGGTATTAAGGTGAAGTAAAACACGCCAAGCAACTTGCTCGACGTTAGTAAAAAAAGTTTTTCTAAATACTTATATTGCCGACGTTCGATTTTATATTGACAGCTGTGTCGAATTATATTGAGTACTGCATTAAGTAGCATGCTCCACTTGTCGTTTTCGTACATTAATTACAAAAAAATCGGAGTAAAATTTCAGAAATCTTCTGGATTTATGCTTTCTGGGGCCCTAATTGACTGCAGAGGGACCCCCTGCGCCATCTGTGATTTCCAGGTCAATTAAATTTTCACTCCGAGGCCTCGTATTCCCATCGTTTTAGCATAGAAGCGCATACAACACTTTTTTTGCCTTCATCCCGTTCATATGCGAGTTTATCGATTACCAGAGTGTTCTAAATTGTCGTACAAGTGTCCTAAACCTTTCGTTCCCCATATTAAAGCCTTTAATAATTGTATATCGATCGAAATATGAGAGCTCGACGCCATTTTGGTATTGGTCTGGGCTAAGTTAAACAATTTTTTTTGTCGAAAATCCAAATTTTGAAAGTGGCAGGATAATTCCTAGGTGCTCGTCAGTCGTGTGTCAAAGTTTCAGGCGGTTCTATGTAATACCCTTAAATAAAAAGTATCTTATTCCAATCGACTGATTCAAGGGGGGTTTCACTTCACCTTAACATCGGTACATAAATATAACATAACAGTATTCGTGATTTGAACTTGTCAAACAGAGGATAAATTTACAGTGTATCCTTGATGTAACTTAACCATCGGTACATAAATATAACATAATAATATTCGTTATTTGAAATTGTTAAACAAAGAATAAATTTGCAGTGTGTTCCTGACGTAACTTCACATCGGTACATAAATATAACATAACAATATTCGTTATTTGAAATTGTTAAACAAAGAATAAATTTGCAGTGTGTTCTTGACGTAACTTAACATCGGTACATAAATATAACATAACAGTATTCGTTATTTGAAATTACCAGAGGATAAATTTGCAGTGTATCCTTGATGTAACTTAACATCGGTACATAAATATAACATAACAGAATTCATTATTTAAAATTGTCAAACAGTGGGTAAATTTGCAGTAAGAACAAAACTGTTCAATTTATCCTATAAAAACGACAAATGAGTAATTAACTTTTCAATCGAAAACAATTTGTACATACATGGCCTCCTCAATTCCCATGTGAACTATATGTATAAATCTAGGTCTGAACGTGCTGGTTTGAAGAAAAATTATTTTTGTCAAGTAAGATCATCCTTCCATGCTGCGATGGAGGCAAAAAGCGAAGATCGACCTTTCGTGTGCGAATTGAAATCGATTCTCTATTTTCTTCCGAGCTCGATATATTTGGAGTCAAAAAAAAAGATCCTCGGTAAGAGAATTGCGTCCCTCTTCCGGAGAGCGATTGGAAAAACGAGAGACTCGGCAAAAATGATTCCGGAAAATGGACGCGGACGGTTTCCGCGGAGCGAGTGGACTCGCGACCGGGGGAAAATCGCAATCCGGCTACGGAGGGAGAGGGATGAAAGTGCCGCACGGGAAAATCTCCGGGAATGGACGTCTTCCCGGGAATCGATCCGAGTCGAGACTTCATAGATTAATTACAATTGATATCTTTGTAATCGATGCGTCGACTCAACGTGCACACAGAAGACGTGGATCTAACAAGGAAGGTATCCCAGGTCGATCTCTCCGATTTGATTTCTTTTATATGTCATACTAGACTAAAAACTAAACGACACGTATTTTCTTTTATCTGCCATTAAACACTTTAACCCTTTTGTTACCTTGGACGAGATATCTCGCGACCCAATACTGGCCGATTAACGCTTTTGACGAGATATCTCGCGACCCNCGGGTCGCGAGATATCTCGTCAAAAGCGTTGATCGGCCAGTATCGGGTCGCGAGATATTTCGTCAAAAGCGTTAATCGGCCAGTATTTGGTCGCGAGATATTTCGTCCAAGGTAGCGAAAGAGTTAAGGGGGTGAAACCACCATCCAAAGTAGAACATGTCAAGGGGCGATTTGGCAGTTTCACCCACAAGAACATAATATTTAGTAACCAATCCACCTGGAAAAGCTTTTTCATAACGAGAAACGAAAAATATAATTTTCTCAATTGAAAAAAAATTAAGGGGTGAGCCACCCCTCACAGACGTAAGCGTTCGGGGGCAGTTGCCCCGGACAATATTTTTTTCGGGAAAATCCAAAGACACGTCCTATTTTCTTCGTGTTCATACACAAAATATATTTTTTTCAGATTTTTAGACATGAATTTGACAATTTTTTGCATAAACGTAATCATATTTAAGGGTGACTCACCCCTTAATTATTTTTTTTAATTAAGAAAATTATATTTTTCGTTTCTCGTAATGAGAAAACTTTTTTCAAGGTGGATTGGTTAAAAAATATTATGTTCTTGTGGGTGAAACTGCCAAATCGCCCCTTCACATGCCTTACTTTGGATGGTGATTTCAACCCCTTAAAGTATTTAATGACAGATAAAAAAAATACGTGTCGCTTAGCTTTTAGTGTATTATAACATATTATAAAAGAAATCAAATCGGAGAGTTCAACCTGGGATATCTTCCTTGTAAGAAAAGCGATACGTTCCTATGTAATAAAAGATGGCCGCTACAGTTCCTCCCTTTACATTCCTCGCGTCCAGAATTCAACTTTATGCTCGATGCCCTATATTCCGAGGTTCGCAAATATTCCCATAGATCTAACAATAAGTGGAAGAAGATGGGAGGTATCGCATCGCAGATGAAGCCGAAACATAAGAAGAAAGACCGAGTGGCGGCCATCTTTCATTGCTGCCGTTTTCGAGTACTTTAAGCGAATATCATAACAAATTCGAGTGCACGAAAATTATTGTTGTCATTTGCAAAATTGTTATTCTTATGAACAATGTGCGGCACAATTTCGAAATCTATATACTTTTACTATTTTACCATTTCCGTATAAATTCGTTGTATTCCTTTTCAGTTAAACTGATTTTATTTATTTTTGTCATACAGTCTTTGGTTTATAAGTCAGTTTTTAAAGAGTATGATTTATGAGAAAACTAATTTGAAAAGAAGTATATTTGGTGCAAAGTTTTTTTTAACACCGAAGCTGTTGTTTTTGGGGTATCATGCATACATTTTGTTTAGCACCGTTAATGAGGACGAGATCGCGTATGTACGCGTGACAAGACAAAATGGCCGCCAAGGTCTCTTCTCCTTGTATCTCGAGTTTCGGTTCCGCGTCTAGAATCTAACCCCGTGCTCCATCCCTTTATTCTTAAATTCATGTACGGAGAAAAATAAAAGCTTAAAAGTTACAAATGCCTACCTGTTGGAAACTTCTGTTCTGCCTAGACAGCACAAATTCATAGCACAGAGGTACATAGAATATTCTATGAAAATATTTCAATATTAATAGGATATAGATTTATGTGCTATGTACATTTTTTTAATATTTTTGAATTGATTTTGATTTTTTTGAATTGATAAATGTAGTTTTGGTCAGTTTTTTATATTCGAAATATATTCGACATACTTCTTACGCGTAAGAAGTATCAATTCCATGTTCGTACAATATTTCGTCAAATATATTTCGAATATAAAAAACTAACCAAAACTACATTTATCGTATATTCAAAAAATGTACACAGCACATAAATCAATATCCTATTAATATTGAAATATTTTCGCAGAATATTCTATGAACCTCTGTGATACGTATTTGTGCTGTCTGGGACGGAAATAATCTGCTGTTCCTATTCCGACAGATAAAGTCAGTACACTTTACAGATTAGTCTGTAAGTTTAACAGATTTTTTTTTTCCTTCGTGTACACTTTGTCTCCGAGGCATGAAATACGTGCAAAATACGGTACTCGCCAAAGAGAACGTTGCGGCGTCCCGGCGATTTCGGACGGAAGTTCCGCTTGGCCCAGCCACGGCACGCGGATTCTCTCGTGATTACCTCTCGAAGAGGAGGCGCGCATTTTACAGATTTTTATTTTTCTCCGTGTACAATTTGTCCCTGAGGCATGAAATACGTGCAAAATAGGGTACTCGCCAAGGAGAACGTTACGGCGTCCCGGCGATTTCGGACGAAAGTCTCCGTTTAGTCCAGCCACGGCACGCGGATTCTCTCGTGATTACCTCTAGGAGAGGAGGCGTGCATTTTACAGATTTTTCTATAAGTTTAACTAATTTTTTTTCTCCGAGTACATTTTGTCCCCAAGACATGAAATACGTGCAAACTACAGTACTCGCCAAGGATAACGTTGCGGCGTCCCCGCGATTTCGGACGAGTCTCCGTTTGGTTCAGCCACGGCACGCGGATTCTCTCGTAATTACCTCTAGGAGAGGAGGCGTGCATTTTACAGATTTTTCTATAAGTTTAACAGATTTTTTTTCTCCGTGTTCATTTTGTCCCCGAGACACGAAATACGTGCAAAATACGGTACTCGCTAAGGAGAACGTTAAGGCGTCCCCGCGATTTCGGATGGAAGTTCCACTTGACCCAGCCACGGCACGCGGATTCTCTCGTGATTACCTCTCGGAGTGGAGCCGCACAATTTACAGATTCTTTTTTCTCCGTGTACATTTCGTCCCCAAGGCATGACATACGTAAAAAATACGGTACTCGCCAAGGAGAACGTTGCGGCGTCCCGGGGATTTCGGACGAAAGTCTCCGTTTGGTCCAGCCACGACACGCAGATTCTCTCGTGATTACATCTCGGAGAGGAGGCGTGCATTTTACAGATTTTTCTGTAAGTTTAACAGATTTTTTTTCTCCGTGTACATTTTATCCCCGAGACACGAAATACGTGCAAAATACGGTACTCGCTAAGGAGAACGTTAAGGCGTCCCCGCGATTTCGGATGGAAGTTCCACTTGACCCAGCCACGGCACGCGGATTCTCTCGTGATTACCTCTCGGAGTGGAGCCGCACAATTTACAGATTTTTTTTTCTCCGTGTACATTTTGTCCCCAAGGCATGACATACGTAAAAAATACGGTACTCGCCAAGGAGAACGTTGCGGCGTCCCGGCGATTTCGGACGAAAGTCTCCGTTTAGTCCAGCCACGACACGCGGATTCTCTCGTGATTATCTCTCGGAGTGGAGCCGCGCATTATACAGATTTTTCTATAAGTTTAACAGATTTTTTTTCTCCGTGTACATTTTATCCCCGAGACGTGAAATACGTGCAAAATTCGGTACTCGTTAAAGAGAACGTTGCGGCGTCCCGGCGATTTCGGACGAAAGTCTCCGTTTGGTCCAGCCACGACACGCGGATTCTCTGGTGATTACCTCTCGGAGAATAGGCGTGCATTTTACACATTTCCTTTTTCTCCGTGTACATTTTGTCCACAAGACATGAAATACATGCAAAATAGGGTATTCGCCAAGGAGAACGTTGCGGCGTCCCGGCGATTTCGGACGAAAGTCTCCGTTTGGTCCAGCCAGGACAGGCGGATTCTCTCGTGATTACCTCTCGGAGTGGAGGCGCGCCCGCCGATTCGAGTTCGTCCATAGAAACTAATTCCCTCGATTTATCAGCGTTCCTCCGCGCGTATGTCGCCATTCCGCTTCCCCCGGGGGGAAGCTGGGCCGAGCTATTGCGTCAAATTGGATTTTAATTTCACTCGGTTACAAATCGGCGGGACTCTTCCGCCGGTCCGCGGCCGGGCCGGTAATCGAGCGTCCGTCGGTTCAAATGGACTCCAAATGGAAAACAAACTCCTCCCGGCGTGTGTTCGCGTGCGCGTTTTTTCCCCCGCTTTCCTTTCCCCCATTTGTTTTCGTCTCTATTTTCGTCCTTTTATTTTCGTTTCTTGCCCCATCCCCGGCATAGCGACAATTTCGCCGGGCGCGCGGGAATTTCCATTTCGGGCCGCGATTTTCCGATTAATTCGTTTCCCGCCCCCGGGGGAACCCCGGAGATGGCCTCGCGAGACGCCCCGGTCGGCCTCGGATGGCATCGATCCGTCCCAGGTCCCCTTTTTGCCTTTCGCACAATTTTTCTCTTTACCCCGACAGGGTCTGTTAGGTCCCTACCTAACGCTTTATTTTAAGTAATATAAAGAAAGAGACTAAGCAACGCGTCTCGCGCTCCAAAGCGCTCCTGGAGACATGCTCTCCCTCCTTCTTATCTCCCATTTGTTTATCCGAGTACTTCCGCACCCCAAACTAGATGACAGCCCTGGGAAACGTCAAACATCCAGATTCTCTGGAAAAAGACACTTCTCACCTGTTTCCCCTTCGACCTGCCCCCAAGGTACCCATATTCACGTTTTAATGTATGAAACGATTAGAGATACCCAGTTCGTAGAAAAGTTTTATGAACGATTGAGCTTTCGGATCCTTTTAAGGGGATGTGAAAGTGGCATCCGAAACCTCAATCGTTCATAAAACTTTTCTACGAACTGGGTATCTTAAATCGTTTCATACATTAAGACGTGAATATGGGTACCCTAAGGTAGGACCTGAAACTCGCGAAATTTCATTTTTTTAAAACTATTTTTAAAATACATATAAACAAATTTGAAAAGAATTGAAATTTCATAAGTTTCTTCCTTATGGTCTCCCTATTCACGTTGTAAAGTTTCAAACTATTCGGTAAACCGAGTTGGGAGAAAAGTTTTATAAACAACCTCTTCGACGCCACTTACACATCACCTTAAATGCCGAAAAAAATCATTTTGCAATTATCGTGGTATCGACCCCGGTACTCACGGAAAAGTAGCAGGTACGTTGTCCACGACGCAACTGAAGTTTTCCATTGATTGTAAGAATTTTTTAAAATATTATTTAAATATTTCTTGGACTCAAGAATGTCGCTACAATGCTTCTCCGCCCGTACCACCGATACTTGTCATTTTTCGATTAAATTTGTTTAAAAATAAACATACGTAAACGATCATAAAATTAAAAACTCATCTAAGAAATTTGTAAACAATGCGTACCAAATGACTTTCGAATATCAAATATATAATTTTTCTGTTCAATTACACAGAATTACAACACGGTGTTATAAACTTGTATATTTACTTAGAATTTTATAATAAATGTATACTAATTCCCTATTAAGACATCAAATTTATAATTTTATTGCAACCTTATGTACTAAAAGTGTATGAATTTTATGAACTTTTTTAACAGTGTACGCAACGTGCAACGATAATCCGCGCACATCATGCATAATGCGGTAAAGATTAGCAAACGCGCTAGCTGACGATAATTTTTTAATTGCAGAGTTTCACTAAAAAACGCTCTCGGCACTAGATCAGCGAAAATCCCGAAATTTTGGATCTCTAAATTTCAACGTATCCCCTTGTATTTCGTGATTTACCGCAATTATTCATAATTTCTCCTTCAGCTACACATCCGTCAGGATTTCAAATACGTGTTGTACCAATCATTATTCTAGATAATGTATAATGATATATTAAACTACTGTATAACAATTTTAGAATTCCGACAAGTTAATTTATGAAAAAAACCACAGAGAAATGTTGACGAGTATTTGCAGAAAATCGTATAAAGGAAATAAACCATAAATCATAAAAGTAAATCACGCAAGGAAAATAATTTTCTATGGAAATTGTTCTAGCAACCATCGTTACTTCTGGCCATGTTTTAATACGGTTCATGTAATCATTTTCAAGAATGTTACAAAAAGAATATTACGTTCTCTCCAATGCACTTTGTTTATTATACTTTCTTAATACTGTAAACAAATCATAATTTTGCAAATGTAACTAATTGCATGTTATACACAGTTTGAAATATTTATCGCGTGCCGTACAATATAGGAATGTAACAATTACGTATGAAAACCCACCTACAAGAATGATCATCGCGGTTGTACAATTTTAAAATAAAAACTCTAGTACAAATTGTAAAATATACAGCAGCATTAGTATTTTTTTTTTTTTTTTTGTAAACGTGAGCTGTTCGTTATTTATGTGATGCGTTTAATATTCATCGCCCGAAGTTTTATGTCATAACTTGCATTAATTACGCAGTTTTGCGAATCGTTAGTTTCATTCTAAATTAGGCAGCCGTGTCGTTCGGTAATTTTGAGTTTCAATATTTTGAGTTTGGTAATTTTGAGTTTCTCGATTCAGTTTAGTGTCCTCGTGAAGAGACTTCATTGCGTGACTCCTAGAAGGACCAATTCGTGAAAAATAAATTTCGAAAGTGGAATTTAGAATACATACAGTAGTCGTTACGGTAAAGGATACGTTCATCAATGGTAGTTTTTCACGAACAGACAGTAATGAACACACGTGGATATTGTATTTTCTGGCAACCCCAACAGTAATAAGTACATTACCGAGTGGCATTTTCTGCACGCGTCAATATTAAGTGCACTTGCGAACGTTATCAAGTGACTCTACAGAACGTAACTACTACTCCAGATGATAAGTTTACACCATTGTGATAGTAAACATAACCGTTATATGATCATTCTTTGTAATAACGCATAGGTACTTCAATTAAATTGTAGATTTTACACTTTTAATAGGGTAATCATAGTTTTGCAAGACTGCAGTCCTCATATTTACAAGCGATTGCTATTATAGTTATCAAAATGGTGGGAGTAGTTTATAAAAATAAGTACACAACGAGTACTTACTTCCTGCACACTAATTCCTCGCGCTCCGCAAGATCCGCTTCGTCCTCTGGCTATGGACACACTAACACTCACTAGACAACTACATTTTCTTCGCTATATCCACTGTGTTCACCGTGTTCACTGTTTACCCTAATCACCGCATTTGCCGTATCTACGTCGTTCTGTGCTCTTGTATACTGGCAGACATGAATGCCTTCCCACCATAAATTGGTAGTACAATATCCTTAACACATTCGCGACCGGCAAATTTTTTCCGTTTCAAATACTGAGTACCGACGAAAATAATGAAATTCTGAAACTGGTTGCCGCAAACCTGTATCGTGTATCGTTATGAACGTGATTCACGTCAGCGGCAATCAGGAATAGAATTTGAAATGACGTGAATTCACGTCAGCGGCAACCAGGAATAGAACTTGAAAAGACGTGAATTCACGTCAGCGGTCGCGAATGTGTTAATACAGATTACTCGGCATTGAGTCTTAGTACGGGTATTATCCGGTTGGTCGAGTAAAGTAACGTCACCGGTACAGAAAATATTTATCCGGGGAATCTTGGAATGGAGTCAACCTCATAGACAAAATTGATTCCGTGCACTCTGGCTGACTGCTGGCGCAAGATTTTCAAGTTCGATATTTTTTTTTTTCTTAAATCCCGATTTCTGGACCTATACGGGTCTACTACAGGCCTTTATGTTTCGACTCGGGATAACTGAAAGAATAACGCACTGGCTTTAAGAAAAACGTCCACGCAAATTGTTTCAATCCTAAGGTACAAAGGTAAACATGAATAATAATTGACTGCATAAAAAAGAAAATACAATAAATGTAGGATCAAATTTCAAGTGTCAGGATTAACATGAACGGTTGGTTTATTAATAAAAAAAATGAATATAAAGAAATTGAATACATTGAACAGTACGTCTTAAAGATCTCAGAAAAAGGGACTTGATTTTCCCTCCGACTTCGCTCGAGCTCTCCTCAGGCAGAACTAACTCTCATTCGATCATTCTCATCCAGCCTCACTCTAATTTCTTTCTCACTCAATTCATATTCCTCACTCCCTCATTCCCACCCTCATCAATACATTTCTTTGTGCGTCGTTACGTTCAGTTTTTATATTAATACAATCTAAATATAAAACAATGTAATACGTCTACTCGATTCGTCCAGATATGTGACTCACTTTCGATTTTTCCTTCACAGTAATATTTCATAACAATCGTTCTTTGATATCAAGTAGACTGATAATGGAAACCGAACATAACGAACGAAACTGAACAAACCGAAATATTACTTACATACTAGTGCGTAGCCGAGTGGTAACGCCGCGCGAGCGAGCAGTATGCAGTGCCAGGTTTTCACACTATATGTAAGTAATATTTCGGTTTGTTCTGTTTCGTTCGTTATGTTCGGTTCCCATTATCAGTCTACTTGATATCAAAGAACGATTGTTATGAAATATTACTGTGAAGGAAAAATCGAAAGTGAGTCACATGTCTGGACGAATCGTATAGATGTATTACATTGTTTTATATTTAGATTGTATTAATATAAAAATTGAACGTAACCGTGTTTGTATTTTTCATTGCAACTGTAGTTCTTAAAAATGAGACAATGAAATATTAGTTACATGTAGTGGTTGAAAACTTGGCACTGCATCCTGCTCGCTCGCGCGGCGTTACCACTCGGCTACGCACTAGTTACGAGGACAGCTAACTCCACTGTCTTATATTCTACGAATCACATTCCTTTGAACCCAAGGGGTAATTTACCCTTCGAATGTATGGGATGGTACCTGATCGTATTCTTTTATTAATTTCAATCGTTAAAGTCCTTTAAATCCAAGGAAGTCGTACAAAGCTGGTTTTAAAACGAGATTATACATCATTTTATTAAAGGGTTGTTACAACCCTTAAAATTCGTTTTTCGAAAAAAAACAAAATATGCTTTTTTTGTATTGTTCTGGTCTACAAATTAACTAAGTTTCATTTGAATAGAGCAATTACTCCTCGCGTAAGGGGTAAAAGAAGTATTCAAAGGGGTGGCTCACCCCTTAAAATTGAATTTTTTCGAAAAATTCCAAATGCATGTTTCATAATTCTTCATTCCCTACATTTTGACGGTTGTTCCATGAAAATCGGTCGAGTGCTTCTATATGAAACAGCAAACTCACCCCCTTTCACAGCCAACTTTGAAGCCTGATTTCACCCCCTAAAAGTGTTTATCCGCCGATAAAAAAAACACGGGTCCCTTAGATTTTAGTCCTCTATAACATCTTTAAAAATGAACAAAATCGGAGGGGGACACCTCAGGTACCTTCCTTGTGAGTCATACGGCCGCTCGCACTTCACGAACTCTCAACCACGCATAAACGGTATCACCTATCGAGCTGTCATTTAATCTAAATACTTCTCACTTCACCCCACAATCATACAAACATTACATTTCACTCTAACTTCTATTTAGTCTTATTCATAATCTTTATTGCCTTATTGGCGACACAACTATTCGTATAGCTAAACGCTTTCATCTTTTTATATTCTATTAACTTTATTGGATCGCACAGGACACTGACACTACATGAATGTTTCACTTCTTGTTGCGCTTTTATTTCTTAACATGTGAACATAAATCACAGTGGCATAAGAACTGTCACTTAAATGAAATAACAAATAAAATTAAAGAAATATTATATTTATTGAAGAAATATCCAATTTAAACTTGTCAACGTTTACATTACTTGCCATTTATGTTGGTGGAAAGCAGTAACATCGGGGGTGGTGTAATTTTTGAAAATAAAACAAAAAAAATAGAGATGCGTTTCTTCGATGCGGATCGAACATGTAGAGGTGAGTCTTCCCTAGGGACCCTAGGCCGGGAACAATTTCCTCTAAAAATCCAGTTGATTTTTTACCGTTAGGTCGGGAATTTACTGTTTGTCGCGTGCGTCCGCCATTCGGTCGAATTTGCCGAACATTCTATCGGCGGGTTTTTCACCCCGCAGGATTTGGAAAAATGGACACGCGTCAAAGGCTCTCGGCCTTTATGCACTACGTGAAATCAGATTTTAGGGAATGGGAAAGTGGTGTAAAAGCGCGATCCATTTTAAATGCCGTAAAACGAGCAGGTTAGGTGCGCGATGGTAATGAAACGATCGGCGATTACGTTAAAACGGTTGATCGATGGTAAAGTGGAGATTATAAAAATTATCGCGTCTCGTTAGTGCCAGGATTTCGAGCGGAAACATTCGTTGGGCAAGTTTTCAAAAATGCAGGGAATCGGCTAACGTATAGGCGGGAAAACCAATGGCATTGACTACTCCGAAATGTTGAAAATTATTCCGTGCGCGACACTCATATATGTAAATTAATCGCGGACTTTGAAATGTCAAACAAATTCCCAGAAAGGGACTTACTGCCTGCTTGGGCCCATCGGGCCATTTACCAATTTAGCAATTTCCTGACTCCGAAATCGGTTCGTCAATTTTAGTTCTCTACGATACGGCTATATGTGCCCATAATTATGAAAGTGGTCTAAGTCATATATTTTTTGTTTCGAAATTACATTGAATTAATTTCGTTTGAAATAATATGGCGTGAAATGACTGATAAATTCATTTTTTTTTTAATTATGACTTAGACCACTTTCATAATTATAGGCACATATTGCCCCGTCCGTCCCATCGAGAAGGTTTAGGGTTCTTTAGAATTTTCTCGGGTTGACCGTCTCTATTCTTTACCGTCATACCTTTTTTAACTTTACCGCTTACACGTGCGCGCAACATGCACACGGGCATACCCCATGTTTTTCCATCTACACGGCAACTAGAAATATTCCGTTTTCACCCAACCGTATTGGACAGCCACCGACTAATCACGAGGCTGACTATTCGATTTGAACCGCCCTTGTTAAAATCAGTCAGCCAATCGCTATGCAAGAAATATGCTACCACCTTCTCAAAAAATGTAATGCGACCGGAGGAGGAATTCTGTATTTTTTTCTGTAAACCAGTCAGTCTCCGTCTCTCGATGATTGAAGGTGAAATGAAACATGTCGAGGAACTTGATCGACGTCGATAAAGAAGATTTTTCTAAATGCCTACGTTGCCGACGTTCGTTTTTATATTGACAGCTGGGTCGAAGTATATTGGATATTGTACCAAATGGCATACTCCACCTGTCGTTTTCGTACAATAATTATAACGAAATCGAAGTAAAACTCCAGAAATCCTCTGGATTCATGCTTTCTGGGGCCCTAATTGACTGCAGAGGGACCCCCGGCGCCATCTGTGATTTCCAGGTCAATTAAATTTTCACTCCGAGACCTCGTATTCCCATCGTTTTAGCATAGAAGCGCATACAACACTTTTTTTGCCTTTATCCCGTTCAAATGCGAGTTTATCGTTTACCAGAGTGTTCTAAATTGTCGTAAAATTGTCCTGACCCTTTCGATTCTCATATCAGAGCCTTCGATAATTGTATATTGATCGAAATATGAGAGCTCGATGCCATTTTGGTTCTGGTCTGGACTGAGTTAAAAAATTGTTTCCAAAAATCCAAATTTCGAATGTGTCAGGAAAATTCTTAGATGATCAGGAGTGATGTGTCAAAATTTCGGACAGTTTGGTCTAATACCCTTTAAAAAAAGTGTTGTATTCGAATCGACCGATCTGAAGGGTGTTTCACTTCACCTTAACGTCTCTCGTCAGCCTTCACCATCATCTCTGAAACAGTTATCGTTATTCACGCGTGAAGAGCTGACAAAATTCAATAAGTCATTCGTCTATTTAATATTATAATAAATTTAAGTTGTTTTGTTCGCGACAGTCTCACTCTTCATTCGGGTACCTTCCTTCTTCACGTGAGCAGTTGTATGAAAAACAATCGGGATTCATACAACAACTGCCCGACAAACTAGCCGGGCAGAAGAAAAATGTTTCCCAGTAATTCCCTATCCATTGGTACTCTTTGTAATCGAGGGCGATTCGACTTGGGCCACGTTCGCCTTTAACGGAACCGATTTACACCGGCAGAGAGAAAGGGGATTTTTCCAAATTGGGTTGAAACATTCATTTTCCCATTCGGCGTTTCCTACCACGAGCCCCCGCGTGGGCATACATCATTCTGCCGAACTCACCGAAAAATTACGAACTTTCTACGGCTATTATTTAACCGCTTGGGATTTCGAAAATCGATCCCACACCGAAGGCTCTCCTATTTTTGGGTTTGTCGCGGAAGAGGAAAGGATGGCCCTTTTTGTTGGAATAACGGGCGACAAAATGCTCTTTCTATATGGCAAAAAGTAATCCAATGTAGTGCCACGTGACATAAAGGAAACTGTCCGCAGTCTCTACTTGCGTATGACCGGACGATAGGAAAAACGTCACTTCGTAAATTAAGAAAAAGGGAAAGTGAATTGAACAGTTATATAACGCAGTGGATGTCAAATTGTAATGTCGCGGTACTAAATATTACATGAAAAATGAGTGCATGAGGGAGAAAATAAACGAGAAGAGCGTCGTAGAAGCATATTTTGCGAATCCATGAAATTTAACGGTATTTGCGAAATAATTTGCGAATCCATGAAATTTAACGGTATTTACGAAATAATTTACGAATCTATGAAATTTAACGGTATTTACGAAATAATTTGCGAATCTATGAAATTTAACGGTATTTACGAAATAATTTGCGAATCCATGAAATTTAACGGTATTTACGAAATAATTTGCGAATCCATGAAATTTAACTGTATTTACGAAATAATTATGCCTGTTATTAACTTTTATCTTTTATGCACAGGGTATCCCCAATTTAAATGGTGAAACATTCGAAACGTGACACTGATAAACTGGAATAAACGTCCGACAGAAATTCCCACATTTCTTCTCCCCTTTCAGAGAATATTAAAAAACTCACAAACTAAAAAGTTGCTACTTACCGCTAACCTAACGCAAAAATTGTTTAAAATATCAACCTATTACATTAATCCCACCAAACATTTCCATAACAAAAATACAACCGTCACAAATTTCTATGTAACATTTACTGTAAAATATGCGTTACGTGTTCGTAAAATTTATGTTACCATTTCCTACACGGTTACATAACATCGTAGAATGAATAATGTGACATCCTCATAACAAATCGATGCCATATTATGAGTTATATTTATAATATTTAACTGCAATACTAACAGATTTATAAGAATGTTGATCGGTAATATTTCGATATTAAATAATATCAATGCATTATTTGAATAACTTCCGTTATATGTTATGCTATTTCAATGTTATGTCACAAAATTTATTGTAACATTTACTGTAAAATATGCGTTACGCGTTCGTAAAATTTATGTTACCATTTCCTACACGGTTACATAACATCATAGAATGAATAATGTGACACCCTCATAACAAATCGTTGCCATATTATGAGTTACATTTATAATATTTAATTGCAATACGAAAAGATTTATAAGAATGTTGATCGGTAATATTTCGATATTAAATAATATCAATACATTATTTGAATAACTTCCGTTATATATTATGTTATTTCAATGTTATGTCACAAAATTCTTTGTAACATTTACTGTAAAATATGCGTTACGTGTTCGTAAAATTTATGTTACCATTCCCTACACAGGTACATAACATCGTAGAATGAATAATGTAACATCCGCATAACAAGTCGATACCATATTATGAGTTATATTAATAATATTTAATTGCAATGCTGACGGATTGTAAGAATGTTCATCGGTAATATTTCGATATTATATGATATCAATGCAGGATTTGAATAACTTCCATTATATATTATGTTATTTCAATGTTATGTCAAAAATTTCTTTGTAACATTTACTATAAAATATGTGTTACGTGTACGTAAAATGTATACTACCATTCCCTACACAGGTACATAACATCATAGAATGAATAATGTAACATCCGCATAACAAGTCGATACCATTTTATGAGCTATATTAATAATATTTAATTACAATGCTGACGGTTTTGTAAGAATGTTCATCGGTTATATTTCGATATTAAATAATATCAATGCATTATTTGGATAACTTCCGTTATATATTATGTTATTTCAATGATATATAACCATGGCATAGTTGGATGTATTGCACCTAGAAATGACAGAAGGTACGTGTAGCAGTTGGAGCAGTTCTGACGAAATATGTACCTTACACCGCAATAGTACATTATATAGTAATAATAAGAAGGGAAAATACAATAGATCTTTTTACTTCCAGCGTGACCTTACAATACGAGTCATAGGCGCGCAGTTACACGAGCAGAAAGCGAATTTCGAACACCGAAACTCATTCTCTCGTGTCCTCGTCCAAAAATTGCGAACTTTCGAATTTCACCTCTCGGGATTCCGAAAATTGAATGCGCTACAAAGGCTTCCAATTCTGCGTCCCGAATTAAATTCGGCTGGACTGGGGGAAAAACTCCGAGTTTCGGGCGTTATCAAGCAACCGTGAAACAATTTAAATCATTACTTTAAAAGATAGCACGATCATGGACTACCTGTGATGAAGTTCCGTTTTTACCAGATCGACCGAATGACCAAACGTTCGAAAAAGAGAATACACGATTTCCAGTTGGCTTCCATTTATCCTGCCTTCCCGTGACAAACTTCGGAATAGAACTCCATTCTAGGCAAGTTACACCAGAAAATCTTCAAGCATCTTCGAATCATTGAAGAAATATGGAGTAAAACTAATTGGGAAATGTATTAAGAACTAATCGATTACCTTTTGCGCTGATGGCCCACATCTACCGATCCCATTTTCACCCTTCCAGGGTTAAGGTGAAGTGAAACCCCCATCAAATCATTTTTATTCCCATAAAACAAATCTACGTGGAACGGATACTCCGCGTAAATTGAAAGACGCTTGTGCCTACGTTACCCATTAAAAACAATTTTCGTTAATTTTTATAAGTTTAAAGATAACTTGAAAACTGTTTTTGTTAACTTTGCTACGATTAAAAATACGATTTTTCAAACAAATAGATTATGATTTCATTTAGTTTTCCTTAGGGCATCTATCCCCCCCGAGGAGGATATTTTTGTTCTATTATAACAACTATTGATCCTAGGCAAATAATTGAAGAATATAATGAAGATAAAATCAGAGATGAGTTGGGAGATTGCTCATGGGCAGGGTCGTGCGATCGCACCGTGTGCTGCCCTCTGATTTCGTACGTTAGCTTTCACCGTTTTTTGCCCCCAAGGGCGGCGCAACGAATTTCTGGTAGGGGCTCG